>NC_092204.1:7397665-7400308 GCF_043381705.1 Parasteatoda tepidariorum
TATTTGCTCTTTTTCGGCTTCTATTGTAACATTTTGGATATTCTAACATTTATGGTGTGTTTTCTGTGTGTAAAGTCCAGCAATGAAAGCGCAATGGAATAATAAAAAAAAAGAATAAAAAAATAAAATGGCTCGAGAAAGGTTCAAATTTCAAGAAACCCTAGCTCCCTTTAATTTTAAGGTATAATTTTCAAACTCGGACCCTAAGTTGGAGTCTATGGTCCAAGCAACGTTACTGAAGATAATTTTTATAGGCCTATTAGGGGGGTCACAGTGGGCCTATAACCGTATACTGCGAAGATGATAGGAGAGAGCTTTAGAAGAGAAACTGCGGTCGGGATCACGTATCACCGTGGACAGGAAGGTAGGCTGCCAGACAAGCAAGTTCGCTGTAGTAGGGATGGGACCTGGGTTCGAATCCCAGGGACAGTCAAATTTTCAAAAAATTTTAATTTCTTTTCTTTTGCTTATTTTAAATTATGATATTTTTTAATGTGTTTTTCGATATTCTGGAGGTTCCAGCATGAAGGAAATTTTTTTTATTGGGAAAATGGGAAAAAACCGGAAAAATCCAGAAAATCAGTTTATTTGCTCTTTTCAGACTTCCTTTGTAACATTTTTGATATTCTAGCATGCATGGGGTGTTTTCTGTGTGTGAAGTCCAGCAAAGAAAGCGTAATGGAATAATAATAAAAAAAGAATAAAAAAATAAAATGGCTCGAGAAAGGTTCAAATTTCAAAACCCCCTAGCTCCCTTTAATTTTTAGGTATAATTTTCAAACTCGGTCCCTAAGTAGGAGTCTATGGTCCAGGCAACGTTACTGAAGATAATTTTTATAGGCCAATTAGGGGGGTCACAGTGGGCCTCTAACGGTATACTGCGAAGATGAGAGGAGAGAGCTTTAGAAGAGAAACTGTGGTCGGGTTCACGTATCACCGTGGACTGGAAGGTAGGCCGCCAGACAAGCAAGTTCGCTGTAGGAGGGATGGATCCTGGGTTCGAATCCCAGGGACAGTCAAATTTTCAAAAAATTTTCTTTTTTCTTTCTTTTGTTTATTTTAAATTATGATATTTTTTAATGTGTTTTTCGATATTCTGGAGGATCCTGCATGTCGGAAAAAATTTTTTTATTGGGAAAATGGGAAAAAACCGGAAAAATCCAGAAAATAAGTTTATTTGCTCTTTTTAGACTTCTTTTGTAACATTTTTGATATTCTAGCATGCATGGGGTGTTTTCTGTGTGTGAAGTCCAGCAAAGAAAGCGTAATGGAATAATACAAAAAGAGAATAACAAAATAAAATATCTCGAGAAAGGTTCAAATTTCGAAACCGCCTAGCTCCCTTTAATTTCAAGGTATAATTTTCAAACTCGGACCCTAAGTAGGGATCTATGGTACAAGCAAGGTTGCTGAAG
The DNA here is from genome assembly GCF_043381705.1 of Parasteatoda tepidariorum. Taxonomy (NCBI): domain Eukaryota; kingdom Metazoa; phylum Arthropoda; class Arachnida; order Araneae; family Theridiidae; genus Parasteatoda; species Parasteatoda tepidariorum. The sequence continues at coordinate 7,399,081 of NC_092204.1, forward strand.
ATAATTTTTACAGGCCAATTAGGGGGGTCACAGTGGGTCTCTAAAGGTATACTGCGAAGATGAGAGGAGAGAGCTTTAGAAGAGAAATTGTGGTTGGGTTCACGTATCACCGAGGACTGGAAGGTAGGCAGCCAGACAAGCAAGTTCGCTGCAGGAGGGATGGGTCCTGGGTTCGAATCCCAGGGACAGTCAAATTTTCAAAATTTTTTCTTTTTTTGTTGTTTATTTTAAATTATGATTTTTTTTAAATGTGTTTTTCTATATTCTGTAGGATCCTGCAAGTAGGAAATTTTTTTTATTATTTGGAAAATGGGAAAAAGCAGCAAAAATCCAGGAAAATCAGTTTATTTGCTCTTTTTCGACTTCTTTTGTAACATTTTGGATATCCTAGCATGCATGGGGTGTTTTCTGTGTGTGAAGTCCAGCAAAGAAAGCGTAATGGAATAATAATAAAAAAAGAATGAAAAAATAAAATGGCTCGAGAAAGGTTCAAATTTCAAGACCCCCTAGCTCCCTTTAATTTCAAGGTATAGTTTTCAAACTTGGACCCTAAGTAGGGATCTACGGTTCAAGCAAAGCTGCTGAAGATAATTTTTATAGACTAATTAGGGGGGTCACAGTGGGCCCCTAAATGTATAATGCAAAGATGAGAGTAGAGAGCTTTAGAAGCGAAATTGTGGTAGGATTCACGTATCACCGTATACTGGAAGGTAGGCCACCAGACAAGCAAGTTCGCTGTAAGAGGGATTGGTCCTGGGTTCAAATCCCGGGGACGGTTAAATTTTCAAACAATTTTCTTTTTTTTGTTTATTTTAAATTATATTATTTTTTATTGTGTTTTTCGATATTCTAGAGGTTCCTGCATTTAGGAAAAAAATTATTTTTTATTGGGAAAGGGGGAAAAAACTGGAAAAATCCAGAAAAATCTGTTTATTTGCCCTTTTTCGACTTCTTTCGTAACATTTTGGATATTCTAGCATGCATGGGGTTTTTTCTGTGTGTGAAGTCCAGCAAAGAAAGCGTCATGGAATAATTAAGAAATAAAATTGCGCGAGTAAGTTCCAGGGACGCCCTAGGACGGACACTTTTTCAAAATTTCTTCTTTTTTTTTCTTTTGTTTTTTTTCAAGCTATCTGTAAACCATATCTCGATTTCGGTTGGATGGGTTAGGAGTCTATAAAGGACACCTACACACAGACATTCATCCATCTATATACATACATATATA
>NC_092204.1:7401941-7442807 GCF_043381705.1 Parasteatoda tepidariorum
CCATTTCAGCTTCATTTGTTAAAAACAATGCTAGTTAATTAACAAAACTAATTTTCTTTACTGAAATGTTAATTAAGGTGTCCACTTACATATTCGGTTAATAATTTTTATTTGTTTAAACAAAATTACTTTGTTGCAATATAATATTCTAATACCAAAAAAGTACTTACGTAGCATTAAAATATCTTTTGCGATGTAACTCTTTCAAAGGTACATAAAAATGGTTGCCAGCAGGGGTGTACATGTAGATTTATTAAATACACCTTGTGCGCCACCTAGGAACCAAATCTAGAACCCGACACTAAAAGTTTTTGCTCTGTTACAATCGTACCTTGTTACAATTGACCCCACTCTCCCCTACACTTTCGACTAGGTATGAATGAACAATGCGAAGATATCTAAAAAGTAGAATATGAAGAAGTTTTTTAATTTTTTTTTATAGAAAATTGCCATTATTTGTTCCTTATCCTCGGTTGTTATATCTTCTATGCTTTATTCATACAGAGTAACCTCTCGGTAGTGACCACTCTCCGTCCCATATTAAAATGGTCGTTGATGTAGGTGGGTCGCTCTTGGAAGTTACCTAGATTGACTTCAAAATTGTTATCAAAGGTACATGATTTATCTCAAATGATATATGATTCAGCCAGTGTCATTTTCTTGGTGCGGCAATGTCACTTCTGTTAGCGTCATGAACAGGCGGAGCGACGAATGCGTCTATAAAATTGATTCCAACTGATATAAAAATGTGTAAAAACGAATTTACCAATTTTGTATGATCAAGTTATTTTAAGTAAATAAACAACTATGTTTTTTCCTTTTTTTTAAAGTTTGCATTTAACTTTACATCATAAAAACTAGTTAGCTTTAAAAGATGAGAAGAAGTTGATTGATTTGAGATACTTGTTTTTTCTAAAATAACTTTTTTTCTAATTAAACTTTCCATTCTAAAAGTAAATCACTGATGCCACCACCTTTCGTCAAAAAGAGATCTCTAAATAAGAGTCTCACACAAATATTTTGAATACATTTCAATCTACTTATTTGTTTAGTTAAATTTTATGTTTTGATATTTTTTCGTGTTTCCTTATTTTACCTTTTCCACATTTGGTGCAGTTGTTTTCCCGGTATCTGGAAGAGGTTTCAATGGTCTCTCTTAAAGGTTTTCTTCAACACTAAGTCTATGGAAAGAATTCCCTGCCTCCCCAAAGTGATCGTAAATAGAGGTGGTTTTTCCTGGAGATTTGACGTAATTACACAACGTGTCTCAAATAAGGAGATTGAAAAAAACAATCATTCACTGAATGATGAACAGAACAATCATGTTTGGCTTTCAAAAAAGTGATTTGATTTCAGACATTCTGTGAAGCTGACGTAAAGGAGTCGCGTAATATCATGAATTAAAGGTAATTATATTGGCAACCACCAGTCTTTTGGAAAACAACAATATAGATATTTCACTGTTTTTTCCTTTTTCAGACTGAATGATTTTGCAACAAAATCTTCTGCATTCCACGAAGCTTTTCATAGAGAATCTTCTATAAAAAAAACTTTTGAGTGTCCAACATTTGTACCATAATAACCTTTTGTAATAGTTTTTCTTTCCAATTGAATACACCACTGTATCCAACATTCATTTTATTTATGAAGATTCAGGAAAGAATCATCCAAATTTTTCAAAAAAAATATAGGTATATTTTATTTCAAATTTTCTCCTGGATCAATTTAAAAACTTTTCCAGTTTTCAATTCATAAATAAAAACTCCAGTAAGTTTTGAAAAAATTAACTTTTGTAGTTAGGTTTCCGATTAACGGGGCCCTATTTCAATGACATAAACCATCATTTTCTAATAGTATAGGTTCCCTAATATGGAAATATTAATAAAAACTAACTGCAATCATAACATTGCAAGAATCAAGCAGGCTGACCCTCAGACACAGGACTAAATTAGAAATTAATGTTAAGAGAGCAGCAAATAACTCAATGATTAATCACATTGAAGTGTTATTGTCAAAGACTCGTGTTTCATTTTCAGTGTAAGCTTAAAGTTTTAGATCCATGGGTTGCAGTTTAACTGATAAGTAAATAAGACTTCACTGTCGTAATCATGCGATTGCAGAGCTGCCAACTCAAAAGTTGTTGCTTTTGCTGTTATTTAAGGTGATAGTTGAACTATTAAGATAAAGTGTTGGTCAAAATCTTTTTAAATCAAATGCTAAGACAGAAATTCTGTTAGCACTATAAATATTTAAGATAAAACTCAGACTAAAGGCAGAGAAGTCTGTGGTTAATAAAATTGTGGAGTCCTAATCTTTATCACCCTGTTGGCATGCTATGGGCAGTTGTACGAATGCTTTGCTTTTATGCCTGAACTACAATGCAGTGAAAAATAATGCTTTATGCTATTTTACCAATAAATCTCTTTGTGTCATTTATTTAGTTTTTTTCTTTATTTATTTTGCTTATTTTCTTGATGAATATAGCAAAGAAAAAGTTATTTTTACAATTTCAAAGTAATATTTAAAAAAATTAAAAAGATAGCAGTAATCTGTAATGTAAAGTCAAATTAAAAACTCTTTATTTAAACTATTAGCAGATGTTGATACCAGGGCAGTAACTACGCCGGGGCACTGCACCGGTGCCTCAACGGTCAAGGGGGCCCCATATGAAGAGACCACATCACGTTTTTTCAAAATTAAGTATTCAAATTATATGGTATATATGTAGGAAAGAAATTGTGTTAAGATAGAATTGATGAAAATTTTCTTTTTTGTAATTGCATATCTACTTTGACATAAAGGGAAGGGTAAAAAACTTTTTTCGATAATTATTTCCCTTTCTTAAAATAACAAACACGCTTCGCAGAGAAGGGGAAAGGCCACAGCTGCATGTAGTTGAATGTTAACACTTTCAGTATATTGCACTTTCGGCTTACTTAGTTGCTTCCCCTACTATCTAGTGTCAGACCTAGTGACGCGATTACCGAGGGGAGGGCTCTTCTTGTTTCCCCCCCCTCCTGAAATTTAGACACTCACAAAAGTAAAGTCAAGTAAAATCGGTAATTTAAAAAAAAGTCAATTTTGAAGCTATTTTTCAAAAAGAAAATTTTATATTCCTCTAAAATTTAGGTGGGGAGGGGGTCGAATAATGTGCTTTGCCTCTTCTGATATTTAATTTAATTTTTCTCTTAAAATTTTATTTTCCTCTTACATGAAAGTGATGGGACGATTTTCCAATTCGCTAGTTATTTTCAAAATTAAAATAGAAAACTCCCTCTCCCCCCTCCGAGAAAAATACTTCCGTTTTGTTTCAATTTAATAAGCATGTGACAACTTTTAATTTATTAAAAAAAATTTGAAACTAAAATACAAAAAGTGAAGAAGCATTAAAAAATAAAGCAAGTGTTTAGAAAACTATTGTCACTCTTTTACCATACCCTGGATAGTGTAATAAAATGCATTCTACACTGACTATTTAAATTACCTTAATCATTTTCATGACCCTGAGCTCCTTTGTACTTTCATAAAATGTAATATATTTACCGAACCACCTATATGTCCGATAAGTTGTCTTAAACAACAACTATCTAGATGTTGTAGGAAAGCAGATGTAAATTTTTAGGGGAAAAAAAGGGATGACTCTTGTTTACATTTACTTAGGTCATTTCGTCAAGAGACTTTTTCAGAGACAAACGTTCTAAGCACTCCCAGTCAAATTCCAATTTTTAGTAAATTTAATTGCGTCATTTAAATTAACTATTTTTAATTCAGATATAAATTTTCTGTTAACTATTATTTCGTTCAATTCCTGAAATTAAAATTTAACTTTAATTAAGAGTAATTAAAATTATCTGCAACTGTCTGTTTTCAAACATAAATCGTGTGGTGGTGGTACTTATTCCTCTTGGCCCAGAACAAGGCTAAACCAAGTCCAGGAGACCGTTCACCGACAGAAAATCAAACACCATCTGCGGATCCTCCAAAATGAAACTTTTCTCCAGTACCATACAGGTCAGCAAATGATCAGGTGAAGCCTGTTGAGCACTGCATTTTAGGCATACAGGGAACGTCTTTTGACCCTGAACAAATGTTAGTCCGCGGGTATGACCCGTGATTAGTCTTGTGATAGCTGTCTGTAGTTTCCTATCGCCTTTTAGCTCCAGGACTATTTTGTTGATACCATTCACGACAAGGTGGAATCCTCCAAGTCCTATTATTGTCGGCCTTTACTTTTGCATAGATTTCATTGTATGTTAGAAGGCCACTACTATCTATGGGATCATTGGAGCCCTCCTTGGCCAGTTCATCGGCCAGATCATTAAAGTGAAACATAAATCGTGTGATAACAATAATTCCCATTCTTAATAAAATTTGTCTTTGGAAAACAGGAAAATCAAAAGTAAATTTATTTCTAAGGGGGTAAGGAAATGTTTGCATTAACTCATTAAAAATTTTATATTTATGTACTGTTAGAATTGTTTTATAAGAATGGTCAAGTAAAAATTGCTTTTTTTTATGTTCGTATATAAAATTTCACTTACATAGTACTTAGATTGATGATTTTACTGCTTATTGTGTGCCTGGATTTTCTTCTTAGTGTACATCTTTTTTAATTATTAAGACCTTTAAATTTTTGAAAGTGGGACTTCGAATTTTTTAGGTTTTTTGACTACTTTATTTTCATTAAAAAATTAAATGCAACCTTTAATTTTATTAAAAAAAGAATCATATTTAATTTAATAAAAAAACTCTTTTAATTTAATAAAAAAAGCTGTGAATATCANTCAAATTCCAATTTTTAGCAAATTTAATTGCGTCATTTAAATCAACTATTTTTAATACAGATATAAATTTTCTGTCAACTATTATTTTGTTCAATTTTTGAAATTAAAATTTAGCTTTAATTAAGAGTAATTATCTGCAACTGTCTTTTTTCAAACATAAATCGTGTGATATCAATAATTCCCATTCTTAATAAAATTTGTCTTCGGAAAACAAGAAAACCAAAACTAAATTTATTTCTAAGGGGGTAAGGAAATGTTTGCATTAACTCATTTAAAATCGTATATTTATGTACTGTTAGAATTGTTTTATAAGAATGGTCAAGTAAAAATTGCCTTTTTTAATGTTCGTATATAAAATTTCACTTATATAGTACTTTAATTGATGATTTTACTGCTTATTGTGTGCATAGATTTTCTTCTTATTTTATATCTTTTTTAATTATTAAGACCCTTAAATTTTTGAAATTGGGACTTCGAATTTTTTAGGTTTTTTGACTACTTCATTTTCATTAAAAAATTAAATGCAACCTTTAATTTTATTAAAAAAAGAATCATATTTAATTTAATAAAAAAACTCTTTTAATTTAATAAAAAAAGCTGTGAATATCAGCTTAGAAACCAGTAGCAATTAAAATTCATTGTCATGACAAACCATTAAGAATTTTTTTTAATTAGCAAATATGTTTTGACTTTTTCTCATTTTTCGTTTTGGAATATTTAAAAAAAAAGAAAAAGAAAACTATTACTCTTTGTCATATATGAGCAGATGGTGTCATGAATGCATAGACCAAATATTCAGGAATAAATTCTTTTCAAAATATAGCTATATTTTTAGGGACCTGTCCATATTGGGGTAAGGCAACTTTGTGTTTTTTAATCAATGTTCATAGAGAAAAAAATTCTGGTTATTTTTTTTCAATTGCGTTTTTTTTTTAAATATGGCTACATGTGCCGATAAAAAAAAGTCTATAATTTCCTATCATTTCCATGACGCGAATTGAAATTTTCAGATTTGAAACTAAGAGATAATTTTCATTTTTATAATGGTTTTGTCTTGAAAAGACCTTCCAAACGATATAGTAACCGGACTCAAGAGGTCTATAAAATTGGTATTTTATGATTAGCATTATATTTAGAGGAAAAGGACATGCGGGACAAGAGTAGGCAAGATGAATAGCTTTTTTCTTCCTAGACAAATTTCCTCAGTGAGATGTCGTAAATTGATAACATTAACGTTCAGTGAGCCAAAAAAAAGACCACCCTGGATAACTTTTGATTTAATGATCGGATCTTCACTTTCTAGGACTCCATCTTCATAGTTCCTGAGTGTGACGTCAAATATGCAAATTAATTCGAATAAACGATATTTTATTCTAAGTTACGTAATCAGACATAAAAACATACTTTATCTGAATAAACATAACTTTTATTCAACGAATTCAATTTTCCAACCCCTGTAATATAAGAGGTGGCCGTAATCTGGGAAATATGGCACCAATAGTTTGGCTGGGTGAGCTATCTAAAGTTAAGATCACCAAATGTCAGTTTTATTTTTTAGTATTTCGCCACAACTTGAGAGCTAATTAAGAGAGGGAGTTGAGAGGGAATTGAAAAAATTTCGCGCGCGATTATAAAATTTTTGTTATCCAAAGATAACTCCAGGCAGAAAATAACTTTTAGTAAATATTTATTTTTTATTTCATAATAGTCTGAAAACTTTTGAGTTGTAAGATGTATAGTTTTTCTTGCATCATTTTAAAGTATCTAATTCCACATGGAAAATACAAAATCTGAGCAATATCGGTTGATTAGTTCCTGAGAAATCGAGTTTTATATGTACGACTTTTTTTAAAATTTAATTTCCCAATTTCGCACAAATTTTATATTTTGCAATGATGAAAATTTAACAATATTTTTTTTAATCCAATTTATTTACGAACAAGTAACTTGTTTTCATAAATATATTCGCTAACATGATACATTAATAGCTAAAATGTATCCTGCATGCATTAGTTAGAGATGGAGAACAGAAAGTTTTTGAAAGGGCCTCTGACAAACATTTTTGCCCCAGAGCCCCCCGATGGATGAAGTTACAACACAGATTTCAAGTAGGGGTGAGGGGTCACTGTTTTGGAATGGTTTCGGTGGGAGAAAAGGAATTTTTTTCTTCGGCCTTATGTGTCCTAGAGTGAAGCTACCTTCCCTAAAATAAGCCATTCTTGTTTCCATAGCACCAGACGGCCTCACGCTTTGTGGCGGGAGGAGTTCTTAGCTTAGACAGACAGTAAGCCGATTGGCTTGTATGGTGGTCAAGGAGTTGGCCTCAAACCAAGAAGTTTCCGGGATTGAATCCAGCTTCGGGCATGGATGTAATTTATCTCTCTATCCTTGTGTTGTTAGGGCGCACTTAAATACTATACTCAATATATGATATCGACGATGAAATGCTATTTGGAAATATTGGGTACTTCAGGCACTACAAGTTTTTTTTTTTGGTTTTTTTAGGTAAAAATTAGAATGACGAAATATTTTTTTAAGTTTGATAAAATTGGTTTCCTCGAAAATGTGGCGATAGCTATTTAGTTACTTCGACGAAAATTTCTCTCGTAGCTGTAGCTTACATTAGAAAACAGTTTCATCAAAAACGAAAAAAGTTTAGTAATATTTGAGTATCTAGCTTTTACTGTGTATGTCTTAACGAATTTAGCATAGATGTTCATTTTCATAAATACCATCATATGCAATTCTTTTTAATATTTTATAAAGTACAATATCCAAAATCCAGGACAGCAATAGGAAAGCAAGTCTGTCTACCAATAAATACTTCCGTGAACATGATTCAAAATAGCTGCTCGTTCATCTGAAAATATTGAACCAAAGAATTCTCATTGTTACACGACCAAACTCTATGTTTGATCAAATCGAATATAATTTTTCAATTTTACGTAAAGTGTTATTTCATAAACAACAACAAAAGTAATTTTTCTCGATTCATATGATCAGATTACAGTCATAGTTATTTTAAACATCCGTTACAGAATAGAACGAAAAACAAAATGAATTTGCTACCATATTTAGTAAATATTTACAAATATAACTGTTTACAATAGCCCCAAAGACCGTTGCTTTTCATCTTTGGTTAACAGAACTTCGAAACATTCACTTTTAAAAACCTTTCCGACTACCTCTGGACATCACTACAGAGTATCTAGAAATTATGAATGTATATATACATGTAATCAGACCCTTTTTTTTATAAATGAGTAATAAGTATAAAACGACAGTTTATTAAAATTAAAGTCACTTTCTTGTTTATCAATAAAGTCACTGCACATATATTGGAGAAAAAATTAAAATCACTCCGGAAAAATTAAAATTATGTTCAATGTGATGAAAAGTAATGCAATTGTTAGATTTTCTTTTTCGTTGTATGTTAAGTTTTAGTTATAAATTAAGAAGTGTTTCAGGAAAAAATATTGATTTTAAAGGTTGACTTTCTCCTCTTGTTTGAATACTATGGGTCAATATTAAGGAGTGCTATGAAGCAACAAAATTAGCTGACCCAAGGGTTCAGGATTCAAACCCGGTTAAAGGTCAATATTTAAAAAATTATATTTCTTAATTTTTATGTTTTTTTTTCTCATTATTCTAACGTAAATTGAATTTTCCTTTTCCTTTGAAGGGAATTATAAATCGACCATGTCAACCTTTTGATAGATGAAGGTGGGCATAGTCGATAATTAATACCCCCCACACCTTAAATTATTATTTTTCTTTTTAATAAGAGCGAATAATAGCTTGAAAACGGAGAAATGTTTGCTAACATATTATGCATATAAATGACCCCATATCTGCCCCTAATAATAACCTATAATTTTCATAATGGACCAGATATTATATTATAATATACTATACAATCGTAAGAAAGGAAATAATTATAGACAAATCAGGGGTCCACGAGTGTTATTAGCTTTGATAAGAAAAAGTTTTCAAAACCTAACACACTTGTGTACTATCTTTCTCTTAAGTAGAATAATCATTGCTTAATCTAGTGAATAAATCTGAGTTGGTTGCAAGTTGAGCCCAAAGAGAAATGATTTAAATTAATCGAAAAACAACAACAACGAAAAAATCAAGCAATGAATTTTGAAAACCGAAAATATCAAAAAATCCCAAACTATAATAGCGCATTAATTTGAAATTTCTCAAGTTTCGAAGATTAGAAAAAATTCCTTTAAGCGTGTTTGTATCTAAATATAATCAGAGGTATAAAAATTCATCATTGGTTATAAAAAGTACGAAGGCACGGAACCCTTTCAACTCTTCCACGGAGTTCTAGGGTTCTGCGGAACAACATTGAGGAATTGCTGACTTAGGGAATTCAACAGACTAGTTTCGCAATTTTATCTGTAAAATATTTTAAATATTTGTAAAGTAAATTATTGTTCTTTAAAACGAGCGCTTAACCGCCACACGAATTTAACTTCAACTATGAATCGAAAAATTCTACAAATACAGTTCCAAGAAATTTTAAATAATAATCAATAAAGCCGGTGTTGACATCGTCTAATCCTTTACATCGAACTGAATCGTAGAACTTTTCTCGCGAATTCAGACAATGGAAATGGTTTGAATAGGATAGCAGAATAAAATTGCATTATAACAACTTTTATTGAAGAATATAAATTTTTTGAGTATGCTAATTTTTCGTTTTATCTTGTCATTAACTGTAATAACATGGGTGAGTATAAAATTTTTTTCCCTTTCATACATATATTTATGCTATACCTATTCGCTTTATAAGTATTAGTGCTGAACAGCGTACAAAATCAAAACTTCTCTACACCATTGATCGTAAGTGCGATTCTAGCCTCTTACTGTAAACTTCTTTACACTGTTGATCGTAAATGAACAGGAACTGGGATTCCAGCCTCTTACCATAAATTTATTTACACCGTTGATCGTAATCGAACAGGAACTGGGATTCTAGCCTCTTACTATAAACTTCTCTACACTGTTGATCGTAAATGAACAGGAACTGGGATTCTAGCTTCTTAAATTTCTTTACACCGTTGATTGTAATCGAACAGGAACTAGGATTCTAGCCTCTTACTATAAACTTCTCTACACTGTTGATCGTAAATGAACAGGAACTGGGATTCTAGCCTCTTAAATTTCTTTGCACCGTTGATTGTAATCGAACAGGAACTGAGATTCTAGCCTCTTACTATAAACTTCTCCACACTGTTGATCGTAAATGAACAGGAACTGGGATTCTAGTCTCTTAAATTTCTTTACACCGTTGATTGTAATCGAACAGGAACTGGGATTCTAGCCTGTTACTATAAACTTCTCTACACCGTTGATCGTAATCGAACAGGAACTGGGGCTCTACAGTTTTATATTTTATTTTTATTTAACACAAAATTACATTTGCTTTTATATCCAAAAATTTAAATGGATTAAAAAAATAAAAAAATAAATTAAAATTTTTTTTTAATTAAATGCTATTATATCTAGATGTACAGTCCGCAAAAAAAAAAACGAATCACCCTGAATAACTTTCGTTCTAATGATCGGATTTTCACGAACTAANGATCGTAAATGAACAGGAACTGGGATTCTAGCCTCTTAAATTTCTTTACAACGTTGATCGTAATCGAACAGGAACTAGGATTCTAGCCTCTTACTATAAACTTCTCTACATTGTTGATCGTAAATGAACAGGACCTGGGATTCTAACCTCTTAAATTTCTTTACAAAACGCAATTATTTTGCAAAATGAAGAAAAATATTAATTTAGAAGTTATTTTCATTCATTTTCGAGTTTTATGCATTTGTTTAATACATTTTAAATAAAAAAATGTTGGGTTTTGTTATTACGTTTTTTAATTTTCTTTTTGGACTCACAATAATGGATTTTTGTCTTAATACATTTTTCACTAAATACATTTTTACCTAGTACATTTTTTACTAAAATTATATTTATGCCCGACCTTGTCAAGCAACGCCCAGTCAAATCTCTAAGAACTTCGGAACTATTTGTGCTACTGAAAACTATTATAATTACTATTTTAACTCTTGAAAACTCGAAGGTATTAATTTAGCCGCAGATACTAAAAACAAATAAAACTGTAGACTGTTCTGTTTCAACTTATACTGATGCACATTCAATTTTTTTTTATTAGCTCAAAGATCACAAAGCTATCTGAAACCCCGTGTTTGCTTTGTTTATGTTTGTGCTTTTAAAACGCGTTTCTATAGAGTAANACGTGTTATAGTTTTATATGATATGAACGTGTTATAGTTTTATATGATATGAACGTGTTATAGTTTTATATGATATGAACGTGTTATAGTTTTATATGATATGAACGTGTTATAGTTTTATATGATATGAACGTGTTATAGTTTTATATGATATGAACGTGTTATAGTTTTATATGATATGAACGTGTTATAGTTTTATATGATATGAACGTGTTATAGTTTTATATGATATGAACGTGTTATAGTTTTATATGATATGAACGTGTTATAGTTTTATATGATATGAACGTGTTATAGTTTTATATGATATGAACGTGTTATAGTTTTATATGATATGAACGTGTTATAGTTTTATATGATATGAACGTGTTATAGTTTTATATGATATGAACGTGTTATAGTTTTATATGATATGAACGTGTAATAGTTTTATATGATATGAACGTGTAATAGTTTTATATGATATGAACGTGTTATAGTTTTATATGATATGAACGTGTTTTACATGATATGAAGTGGAATATGTGATGTTTTATATGATGTGATATGATATGTTTTACATGATATGATATGAACTCCTGCTGTTCTAGGAAAAATGATACATTACTTTTCGTTTCTGGTTATAAAAGTTATCATATTACGAATTCAATTTAATCATTTGATCTTTTGCGCATTTCTTAAATTTGAAATAGTTGGTTATTATTACAGTTCTAGAGAAACAGATAAATAAAGATGGTGCGTAGCATTTTTAAAAAGTGCTCAGAGGTGCTTATTTTCGATTTTCGTTTTTTAAAAGCCCTTTACGGTGCTTTTTTTATTGGATGCTTTTAAAAAATGTTTAATTTTCCCCTTGCGAAAATGAGATTTTTTCTTTACCAAGTCGATTTTTGCTATGTATTATGCAAAAGCGGGGTTTTCACATTGTTCTATTTAACGTTTTCACAATTCATTCAAACACAATGCATTTTGGCGCACCGTCGGTCCGTAACGTAAGATAGAGCCGATCATTGTACATGTTCGATGAAATACTTGCGAGCCCGCATGTGCGTGTACTGAGCTGGTTTCAGTGGGAAGGATTTTTGCACTCTCATGTGAAACTCTGCTGCATTTTGCAAGATATTTTTAATTTCAGACTTCATTTTCCACCCTCTGAAATCGAATCGAAATCTCTCTCGATCTTTTTATGGTGGTTAGTAAAATTTTTGTTAAAAACTAGTTGCTTTTTAATGATCATGTAAAGTCTTTGAAAATTATTTTGCATTTTGCTAATGTATTAAAAATATTTTTAAATACAATATATTATTATCTTACATTATATTATTACTTTATTATTATATTATTTAAATACATTATATTTTTAAGCAATATTTTTAAATGCATAAAAATATTTTTTAATGCTTAAAAGTACTTAAAAGGTGCTTATTTTTTGTTGAATTTTGGCTACGCAACCTGATAAGTTTTAATTTTCGATTTCTCGTAATTTTCGATTTCTGAATATAATACTTAGGATGTTATGCATATAATTCTCAAAGTTGCTGTACTATTATTATTCTTTATTTGACCATACATTTTGCTTATTTCATTAAAAAATTAAAAAAAGTTTATTTAGCTTATCATTTCTTACGAAATTAATCTTCTTCATGTAAACACTAGTTGAAAAGATTCAGAAATGCCTCAGTGACCTTTTATTTAATTAGGTACGTTTTAAAATGTCTCATTTTCTTTTCATTTTTTGGCATCATGAAACGTTGAATAATTTTCTAACTGCATGTTCACTTTTTAGCGAGCCCAAAAAGTAGAAAAATTTCAAATAATTTTTCATGATTTTATTGCTATATTTCAAACATTCGACTGTTGGTTTACTATTTTGGCAAAAGATTTTTTTATTAAAAAAAGAAACAAAACTTTTGAAAGTGGATATGGAATCTTGGTATTAGACTCCTGGGTTCGATCCCCGCCGACCTTAGACTCCCCGTGTAGTAAATGGTGACTGATGCACGTTAAATCTGTCGAGTCTCAAAGTCCTCCATGCTTCCATAACAAATCATACCTCTGGGGGCATGATCCAGGAGTTTTCTTGTCTGCTGGATTGGGTTTAAAACTACAGGGCTACGGAGTTGAACATTAGTAGTCGTGAACCTAAAAATTGGGCTTTCTGTTCAAAAACGGTTATGAAAAAAAAGATGTAAATCAATCTCGAAAATTTCAACAATGGAGGTAGAAAAATAGGGTCAAAATATGAAAAATACTCTAATTTTTTGAAGAAGTCACCATTTGCCAACATTTCATAAAGTATGGTTCATAATGAATAACTTGTTAAACTTTTGATAAACAAGACAAGGTTTTGTCCAAAAAATCTCAAAAAATAAAAAATGAGCGAAAATTGTACAGCATATACTTTTAAGGGAATCATTTTTTAAGTAAGTTTATTTTGCTCTTTATTTTTTCTTTTTCAGGTAAATGGAAGAACCCATCCTAAGAAACATCACAAAGGTGGCCATCACCGTTATTCCGATGAATGTCGTGAGTTTAAAAAACTTTTATTACTTTAAATTAATAAATAAAAGCCGACAATTGAATAAGCCATATAACACACGTTTCATTGTGCAGAATTTTATAATATTATCTAAGTTATGTTGCATGTATTCGCGAAACAGAATAAACATGCTAAAAATCAGCAGGTGCACAAAGAAAAGTGCTGATGTCGATTAAAAAAAAATCCACTAAGCTACAAATGAAAAATATCAGTTAAGAAACTAAAAACTGTTTTTTATTTTATTTTATAACCGTCGTTGAACAGCCGACTCAATTTTTGGGTTTACGACTACTACTGTTCAACTCCATAACCTTGTAATTTTGAGCCCAACACAGGAGACAAGGAAACTTCTGGATCAAATATTGGGAGAAATTCGTCTTTGTGGAGGATCCTTTGATGGAACTGACCCGCATTTGCGTTGCATGGAGAGGAGGACCATTAGAGCCTCCCACGGTTAGCCTGACGCCAAGGAGACTCTAACCAATGATCCGTCTACCTCTGATAATATTTCACGTCAGCACTGTGGTCGGTGAGATCCGGATGCGGAATTCGAATCAACCAGCTATTGCCGGGATCGAACTCGGATTACCTCATTCGGAGGCGAGTGCTCTATTCCCTGAGCCACCGCGGTTCTACTAATAGCTGTTTGAGTACATTCACCCAATAGTCAAATTGCCACTGGACATAGCAGGGCTGAACTTAATTAGTTGCCAAAAGAGGACCTAGCCCATTCGCCCAACTCACTGAATTCATTTTGAACTTCATCGTAAGGGAGTAAAGCAATCAATCATAACTCGTTACTGTCATGAATTATAATTGATTTTATTTTATATTTTATAACCGTCGTTGAACAGCCGACCCTATTTTGGGTTTACGACTACTAATGTTGAACTTCGTAGCCTTGAAATTTTGAACCAATCCAGAGGACAAGGAAACTTCTGGAACAATACCCCCAGAAGCATGATTTGTTAGGGGATTTAACGATTGATTTACCGTGCGTCAGTCACCGTTTACTAGACGGGGAGTCTTCGACCGGCTGGGATCGAACCCTCGACCTCTTGAACATGGACCCAGTGCCCTACTAACCAGGCTCTCCCGGCCCTAGTTACAATTGATGACAAATTTGGTACTATCTTTCATGCACGAAACTTGTATTTTTTTTATTATATTAATCCTGCTACTGCTGTGTCGCACTAATATAATAAAAAAATATAAAATAGCTTATAAGAACCCAGAATAAGGAGAAAAAAATAACACTAATATTTTTGCTGTTACATAAGTACATGCAAGTAAATAGTCCAATTCTTATTAAGTGTTATTGCGCATCAACTTTTTTGATTTAATTTCTGTAATTATGTATAATAATGTTATCTTTTCATTATTTTGTTTTTCGGCTTTTTTAATTAAAAAAATTGTTTTTAAATAAAACATTTTCTCAAAAATATTTTTAAAATTTTATTATTTTTATTTTAATATTTTTTAGTCTTTTTTCATTAATCTTTATTATTTCTATGTTTCCCTTATATTTTTAACTGGAATATCTGAAATATATGAGCATTTTTTGTCGATTTATACGTAGAAAAACACGTATAGGCTGTTTCATAAGGTATATATATTTTTTAAAATCAAACATAGTGAAATTTTATTTAAAGCAAGCTATCTAAGTGAGATAGATGTTAACTGAAAAACATTGCTTCAATTTCAATAGAGTTTTTATTCGTAATACGAAATAAAATATATGCTTCTAGATTCTAAACAATCTTCAATATATATTTAAAATATACTTAATGGAAATATTGTTTTGTGTGCCATATTACATTTCAAAATTGTAAAAAATTGTGTTGCAAGCATTTGTTTAGACGGAGTTTAAATTTAAGAAAAATTTCTTATTTAATTTAGAGAAAACAAAGAACGTGATTATATAACTAAAAACGTCTTTAATATATTATTTTTCCTGCGTTGATTATGTGCTTATTAATTTGTTAAAAAGAATTACAATTAATGAGATCTTACTATACAATTGGCAAAAATTCAATGATCCTTTTCAAAATTTTTCGTCAAAATTTATATTTTTTAAAATTTATGTTTTCAAAATCATATAGAGAAGTAGCTAAAGATGCTTTTCTCATCTTAACTCTCAACCTAAAGTCTTTCTATTGTAGTTATAGGAACTCTGTCGACAGCGAAGAAAACTCGAATTTAATTAGCTTTTGCCTCATTTTTACAGCATGTGGTATATCCGATTTCGTTGAAGAGCGTGTTATCTATGGAGAAGTAGTTAAAGATTACAGAAAATATCCTTGGATTGTAAGCATATATATAAATATATATTTTAATATTTGAAGAAATCTATAAATTTGGAAAAAATTGTTTGTCTCGAAGATAATTTACCCATTGGCAAAATGAGTGTTGTTTTGGTTTTGGCTCACCTTATTTGGACGTCATCACACTTTTTAACTGTGTTCAAGAGCAATAATAAACAGTGCGCATGCGTCGTCATTGCATGTGTTGCTATGGCGATCGCTGCTGTTTGACAATTTTTTTAGAATTCTTTTGTTCAATTTTAAATTTGTTACGCATGAAGTTGGTGAGTTTATTTTCGAGATATGGGACAGGAGAGATTCCATAAATACTTCTTGAGTTGCGAATAAAAGAGAATTTCATCATTAGAATGCTATTTTTGTTTTTATCTTTTAACTAAGAATCAGAAATCAGTTCAAACTGGAACGTTTTCAATGCTAATTCAGGTGAATATCATAAAAAAATTAGACAACAACCATTTTGTCAATGGATAAATGATTACGGTAATTTTTAAAAAAAATTTTAATTCTTAATTTTATCTTTGTTTGCTTGCCCAGATATTTTTTACCTTTGCTTGTTTGCTTACCGAATAAATTTTTTATTCTTTTGTAAGTATGTGTGGATGTATTGGAATTTATTTTAATTTAGCCATTTGAAACAGGCTTAACATGGTTAAATGCCGTAATTTTTCTCTTAAAAAAAGAGAAAATAATTTTCTTTTTAAATTCGAAGCAAATAATAAGGTTTAAAATGTTGCCTATATAGTTCGGTGCATCAAATTTCTTATAATTTATACGAAATATTCTTGTTAAATATTAAGTTCATGTTAATTATACGAATTTAAGCGAGTTTAATTTAAAAGAATATAAAATTGAAAAACTTCAAGTGCAATTACCAGCATGCTCAAAATAACTAAAACTAAGTTGTATCAGTTTGCAAAATTTCCATTAAATTTTCGAAAATTGCCATTCAATTTCAGTTTTATACTAAAATGTTGCGAAGTACAATTTAAATTTGTTTATAAATTTTGTTGGAACGGAGTCAAAAATTTTAAAGTAAGTATTAAAGCTGTTTCCGAATACTCTGACGTCATGTAAAATAATGTTTGTTTTTTCTTTCCTTTATTTTTGCAAATAATGTTCTATTTTCATATCCGCTGTAAGTTTTTAACAATTACTCTTTATCCTATATTAAGTCAACTCTTTCTCCGAAAATTCTGAAAATGGCTCAAAATGCCAAGAAGAAAAGAAGTCACGGTTTTGCATTTTTAATATTTATAAAGTTACGCCAATGCTATAGTAGTATCTAGATTCATTAAAACTTTTAAAATTTAACTTTCATGATTTCAATTTGGGTAGCAAAATCTCCACAAATTTGCAAATACAAAAAAAAGTTTAATGTTTTAAATATTTAAATATGTATATATTCTTTATATATATATATATATATATATATATATGACTATTTATCAATCTGTAAGAGTTATTATGAAAAGCGTAGAATTTTGNATATATATATATATATATATATTAAAAGTATAAGACATTTTATTTTCTTGAAATACATAACAAATCCTGCATACTCGACTGCTAATAGCAAGACAAGAGTGACCACGTACACAACCATGAACTTAATACAGCTCTCATCGCTAAAGTTCAAAATCCGCTGACCTTAATCCAGCTCTCCCGGTCTTTCACAAATACAGCAACTGGTGGTATCCGTTCATCTAATTCTATCCCTGATAAAATTCTGGTGAAGGAGTATTGTAGCGTAACTATCACTACGATTATTAAACATCAACTTACTACTACATAAGACATGCACACCTGTTTCAAACTTGAGATACCTTTTGATAGATGAAGGTTGGCATTGTCTAATGGTCTTTCAATACAAATAATACCTCGCTTATCCAATCAATGTGACAATATGATCATAGAACCTTCCGCCCTCAAATTTTAAAACTTCGAATATGATCGCAGATAGCAAAATAAGGTTATTTTCACCTAACAAAAACCTTTTAATGTAAACCTAAAAAGGTTTTCTAAGCGGTTTACGTATAAACCTTCTAATCTTAGTACGAGATCTGTAACAATCTGCACTGTTCTACGCTCATTACCCTAATGCAAAACCTTGGCAAACAACCTTCGATATGAAAACCTTAAATCGAAAGAGTGGAAAAAATCCAGGAATAAAGCTAGTCTTAAGGGGAAAATCTATCTCTTAAATCTAGGTAATTATGAGGTTTATTTTCGCAACGTCTTGTATGCTCAGCTAAAATCCACCTTGTCTTCACATTTTAATGGACAATGCAATTTGATCTTATCGCTAGTGTGACGTCATCTAAAACGTCACTTATGGACCTGAGTGACGATATAATAATGTTTAATCATTTTAGGATGAAAGGTTTGAAGCTGCAATATTTTTGCTTTATTGAAAAAAGGTTTTTAGTACTAACATTTTTGTGACAATGAAAAAAAAATTCCGACGCAAGCTTGCCGTAAGGTTACATGCTTTCTGAGATCTTTGACTTCGATAGAACCATGATCTAGTAATTATTTTTCAGGTCGGTGTAATATCTTCCCACGATTGGGAAGAATGGGGATCTTGTGCTGGAGCTTTAATCTCTCCAACTTTTGTCCTAACGGCAGCCCATTGTTTTCCCAAACAAGGGTAAGTATTTCTGATTTTCAAGCATTAACACACAGTCCTAATGGTTTGAAACTCACATAATAATTATGCTAGTTAATTGTCAAGACGTTATTGTTAATTAGAGTAGAAAAGAATATTCCTCTAATTTAAAATGACTTCTTTTTCGACCGGTGAGACACACTACAATAATTTAAATTTTACTTAATTGAATAATGGCCGATAGATTTAAGAGAGAAAGAGAGAGAGAGAGAGAGAGAGAGAGAGAGGGAGAGAAACACAGAGAGGGAGGAAGAGAGAGAGAGAGAGGGAGAGAGAGGGAGGGGGCGAGAGCGGGAGAGAGTGCTAGGCTTTCTCTCTCGCCAGGCTCCCAATGAGGTGAGCCGGGTTCGAATCCCGGCGATGGCTGGTTGATTCGAATTCCGCACTCAACTCGCACCGACCACCGTCCTGATGTTAAAGATTCTCAGTGATAGACTGATGATGGGTTAGTGTCCCCTTGTCGTCAGGCTAACCGCGCGAGGTTTTTTGGAGGGTTTTCTTCTCCATGTAACATAAATACGGGTAAGTTTCAACAAAAAAGTCGTCCACGAAGGCGAAATTTCCCCCAATACCTGATGCAGAAGTTCTCTTGTCTTCTGTATAGAGTTCAAAATTACAAGGTTACGGATTTGAACATTAGTAATCGTAAATTCAAAATTGGGTCGGTTGTTTGTGGTTGTTTTGTGGAACAAAAATAGAGAAAGTAAAAAGATCATCAGTACTTTATTAAAAAAGAAAGAACAAAAATAGCTTTAAATGAAGTAGACAAGAAAATGGATGTCCATATTGTTTATACTCGCTATGGATTGGCTGGTTAAATTTCCATCCGCGGGCCGAATAAAACCTTCCGGCTGGCCGCAGTTGGCCAACGGGCCGTAGTTTGCACATCCCTGCTCTAGGACTTAGAATAGAACATAAATCATTAGAGTCCCCACTATCACGTACTCCCTTTCTTTTGGCGATGTTGGCGGAGAAAAGCTCCGTGACTGTCACCAACAGTTGAGATGAGTTCTCGTTTTCGGTTGATTCGTGTTTTGTGCTCATATACGTCTGAATTAATATTTCTTCTTTCTCTACTGGCCTAATTCGTTTTATGTCAATCTTGAATTTATGACATTCCTATAAAAAGCTAGTTGCGCTCAATTTCTATTAAAACTCTAAGAAAGTTGATTTGAGTTTCGTTTTCATTTTAATACGAAGTTAGTTTTAACTGAAAATGAGTAAGTAAATAAATCATTACTTTTCTACCAGAACTTTATCCTGCTGGATGATGCCCTACATGTGCAGAGCAATGAAGGAAAGAAAGGTACAAATTGGATTACTAGGAAGAAATAAATATCAACCTCTAATAAAATTACCTGTCAAACGGATCATTGTTCATCCTGAATTTGAGTTATATACACCTCATCACGACATAGCCCTAGTAGAACTACAGATTTCAATTCCTTGTACACCATACAGCAAGCCAATTTGTGTCATTCCACCTAAAAATATTGCTGGAGTTGGCCAGAAAATGCACATTGCTGGTTTTGGCAAAGTAGATCTACCCCGTAAGTATAGTTTTACCTTGTATTTTTGCATAATGTACTGCAATGTAAAAGTTAACATTTATTTTTAAGAGTGTCTTAAATATTTTGAGGATATTTCCGTATCGGGATCTGCCACGTCTACTGCAATCGCCAAGATACCAAACAGATTTTAAACTAGCAAATTTTTATTTTTTAAAGAAACATGTAGATGTTTGCCCAGGGGTGGTTACGAGTTGTACTTTCGAGTTGGTCCCTTTCTGTGATGTTTTTTTAGTTTCTTGCTGGCCGTTGCCCGAAAGTTGCCAAGACTAGGTGATTATTCTGCCACAGATCAAGATACGGAAATCTCCCCAATATTTTTTCTCTAATTTTCAGTTCTGATTCTTTCTTTTTTTAAAAATCATTTTCGTAGATTCGAAATCTTATTTTTTTAAATTTATCGTGTTAAAAAAAAGCTATTCAAAGAAAATGCCACTGTAAAAATTAAAAAAAAAAAAATTAAAAAAAAGCATTTTGGCATACTAAGATCGTTTTTAAAATTTTTTAAATAAGAAGCAAAACTCTTATAAATATTGTGACTTTGATAGGGGATGAAATAAGATATCCTCGAAACTCAATGAAAACATTTAAATAGAAAGTGTTTTTTGTTTCACTTCAAGGCGATAATTCAAACCCTTCTGACAGAATTAGTTTTATTTTTCAAACCACTGTATGTTATTACGAATTTGTAAATGTGTGTATAAATTTGAGAATAATTCTTTTATGATGTGTTATGAGGCTAAATATCTCAGATGGACCTGATATAATCAGTTCAATAAGAACATTTGCAAGAAAGTCCCATAAGTCCTGAGTCCCTGCAGTGGACTGATAGTAAAGACACGGTTCCCAGTAGACCACCGAAATCAAGCATTACAAGCTGCGATCAGTAAGCGGATGGATGACCACTTTGATCAGGCTGCGAAGGGAACAAGGATGTGCGGTATCGATCCTCTTTAAACTGTTCTACCGTAAAGTGCTCGACTTCACACACAGGTCGTCGGGCTATCAAAGCAAGGGAATCATCCCCACTGAAGAGGGTCAAAATTGCGATGGTATGTCTTCGGATCATCCTCAGAGATGTTTCCCAGACCATCGCCAATAGCCCATTGTGCAGCTCTAATGTGACGTAAATAAAGTACCTACCTACTCATAATTCTGGCGTAATTTAGAAAGAAAATAAAGCCTAAGGCCAGACGCAATCTAGGTGACGTAATCACGATGATTCCTATCACTACCTGCATTGCTGTGACGCAGTGAGTGATTCAGTTGCAAAAAGAAAGAAGTTCCGGTTAACTGTCGGACATCCCCATATCCAATAATAAACCTATAATTTTATCACTGCAAGCATGAAGGCGTTTTTTAGTTATTTGTTTTCACATTAAAGTTTAAAGGGTATAGAAAAACGCTTGCATTTTAACATCTAGTTTAACGATTTTACTTCAACTGGCAAACATTTTTGAAAACTGAAGTTATTCAACTTATCGTAATGTTGTTGTAACTTTTAAGATTGATAATAATAATTAAAAAAACTCGGTCTGTAGCGTTCAATTATCATTTCTGATTTCGAAGTTGAAAACTTTCCTTTCAATAAAGCGATCTTTTAAAAATTTGGAGAAACGAAATCAAATTAAATGAGAAAAAAGAAATTCAGCTGACACAATTGTTATTTCTTGTGGAAGACTCTCTTTGGCAGCATTTTTGCCAATTTGGCAATAACCTTGGTCACTTGGCGATACACACTTTAATAGCAGTAGTCTGTGTCCAGTAGTAGCAAACGATTGGGAATTTTTAAATTTTTGTAAAGTATTTTTTAAAATAATGAAACTAACAATGTATTCTGATGTGTAATCATTATCAAGTATTGTTAGTTCTTTAGAATTATTTAACGTTAAATTATGCGTATAGCTTAAAGTTTTACAAACTTATCTGCCAAGCTATTTTTAATCAAATTTTAAATTTTTTTAAGAAATGTATTCAAATAATCTATCTTTCTTTTAGAACATTTTTTGATCGTCTATATTAGATGAGCTGATTACAAATGGAAATTTCAAATTTCGTTCGGAAAGTTGTGTCAGATCAAAAATTATAGTAATAATTTTCTCATCAAGTTCATTATAAAGCAGGTTGTGCACTGTTTTAAAAAAGTGCTTAAAGGTGCTTATTTTTGATTTACGTTTTTTAAAAGCCCTTAAAGGTGCCTTTTTTAAATTGGGAAAAATGTTTAATTTCTATCTTTTAAAAAGAGATTCTTCTTTGAAGTATCGATTGCAGTTCTAAATTGCAAAAAATGCATAGTTTTCACAATTTTCTCTGCAATATTTATCACAAACTAATTATTTTATCATGATTATGTGAAGTTTTTAAAAATGTTTCTAAATATTATTGATTTTATGTATGTAAATTAAGAACTTTAAACAATCGAAAAAAGTAAATTTTTATTACTGCACACACCTTAATTATGACATTTTTTTTGGAAAGTGATTAAATATATTTTTTAAGTGCTTAAAAAGTACGTAAAAGGTACTTATTTTTTGTAGAAAACTCTTGTTGCGCATCCTGTAAATGTTTCAGTACTTTACTGCGTTTTTAGTTACTAGTTTTCGAAATTGAGCGAGTGCAATCTTGCTATCGAAATTTCGACTACTATCCTAGTGAAATATTCAATGTTTTTAATAAGAACGTTGTGGGCCTGTTGACATATTTAAATAACTACAAGTCTAATTTATCGCCAATCAAAAAGCCATTTTCAAATATCTCTTCTAATGCAAAATCTCCATCTAATAACTTAACATTTTATTTCTGTATTTTTCTCTCAGAATTTGGCCAAGATCTTCGTGAAGGTACTTCACGTATTGCTAACGGTGAGGTTTGCCGGAAGCGTTTTGTCCAGTTTCTACCTTCAGAGGAACTCTGTGGAATGCCACATGGAAATACAACGGTTTGCATGGTACGGTTTGCATATATTTACCTATCTATCTATCTATCTATGCATATATATATCTATCTATCTATCTATCTATCTATCTATCTATTTATNTATATTATAATAATAATAACTCGATAATAACAATTACTGCGCTCTTCTTAAATTTACTTTCACTTTATGAGTGCCGTTTCTTAAATCTAAAAGCTTGTATTTAAGAGTTAATATTTGGAAAAAAAAACACGCACACATATAGTCACTGGCCAAATTATTAGTCGTAATCTATGATTCTATGTGAAATCTTAATTATCAGGTAATACTATACAGCTTTATTGTTTTGACGGGGATGAAACTTTTTTGCACTTGTATATGTTCCTGTATATATCGGTTAATATTGTAATGCAATACGTTAAAAACAAATACAAATAGGAAGTATATAAAGAATCCCCCTATAAAAAACCCATTACATGAATGATTAAATGCAAAAGAATTGCATATAACCTCGTTCAAAACATGTAATTAATAAAATACTGCAATGCGTCTAATAATTGAGTCTAATAATTATAATATACTAATATAATACTTGATATAATAAATATTCTATATTTATCTAATATATCGTCTAATATATCCAATCGTCGAATTTACGTTACATAACGTCGAATTTAACCCATTGATACACAAAAGTAAACAAGTGCAAACCGGTTTCAGTCGCTTAAAAACAATAAAGCTGTATAGTATAATCTGATAATTAAGATTTTACATAGAATCTTATAGTGCGTCTAATAATTTGATTAGGGACTGTAAAATTGATAGCTAGACAAGTCTTCAAAAAGAGCACACAATAGTTAGCGTTTAACGTCATAAACCAGATTTTAACAATGGAGCTAAATATACCAGACCAGATCATATACTAGATATACCAGATATACTAGATATACCAGAACAACGCGCCGTTTAACACTTGTACGGCATAAATGGCTATACACTTAAGGCTAATAGCACACCTTGTTAAAATTTGTAGAAAAATGCCGACGGCTATAACCAAAGATGGAGCTTGAAAATGCATTTATTTAGTTTATGAACCGATTTCAGTAATTCAAATTAATCACTAAGTGTAAAAACTTTTGAATTATATTATAACTGTCTCTAGTGTTATATATCGTCTAATTTAACCCATTGATACACGAACTTTAACAGATACAAACCGGTTTCAGTCGCGTAAAAACAATGAAACTGTAGAGTATCACCTGATAATATTTTATAACCGTTGTTGAACAGCCGATCCAGTTTTTTCGATTTACGACTATTAATGTTCAACCTGTAGCCTTGTAATTTTGAACCCAAACCAGAAGACAAGTGAACTTTTGTATCAAGTATTGGGATAAATCATGCTCTTATGGAAAACTTTTTGATGGAACAAACCCAGAATTGCGTTACATTCAGAAGAAGACCACGAGAACCTACCACGGTTAGCCATACGGCAATGGGACTCTAACCCATGATCCATCTACCACTGAGGATATTTCACGTCAGCACTGTAGTCGGTTTGAGCCGGATGTGGGATTCGTATAGACCAGCTGTCGCTGGAATCGAACCCTAAAAGTTCCGATTTAAATTATAGCTTTATGATATTGGAAAGTAGAAAACCGAATTTGACTTGCACACGGATAGACCTAATTCAGATATCTTAACGAAAAAAAACCATGTTATTTTTTTCCCCTTCTAATTTTCAGATTTATTTTGATTTAGGGTGATTCTGGATCTTCATCATTCATTCAATATAAACATAGGTTTTATTCCGTGGGAGTGGTTTCATATGGCGATATGTTTTGTCCCACAACCAACGTCCCTGCTGTGTTTATGAGAACCGATATGCACTTCGACTTTATCAGAAAATATGTCAAAGACCTTCCAAGACAGCCTAATACATAGCCTATATGCTATTGAGATCAATGGAAAAAAAATCCTCACAAATTGTTATTTTTTTCTTTTGAGAAAATAAATCCGAAAGTTTGTAAAGGATTTAATTTTAAATTCATAATAATAAACTGTACTTATATTGCCTCTTTATTTTTTTCTACGCTCAATAACAAAATTAAAAAAAAGATGAAAAGAATGAATATATATTTATAGTATGGTGCGTAGCATTTTTAAAAAGTGCTTAAAGGTATTTATTTTGGATTTTCGTTTTTTAAAAGCCCTTAAAGGTGCTTTTTTTATTGGGTGTATTTAAAAAGTACTCAATTTTCCCTTTTCAAAGTTGAGATTTTTTTTGTTTACCATGTCGATTTTCGCCTCGTATTATTCAAAAGCGTGGTTTTCACCTTGTTCCATTCAACGTTTTCATTCAACACAATGTATTTCGGAGTACCCTTGGTCCGTAGCGTGTGAAAGCGCCAATCATTTTTACATGTTTGCCTGCGGGTGCGCATGCGTGTATGCTGAGCTGTGCGCGGTGAGATTCTTATTCTCTCATGTAAAACTCTGCTGCATTTTGCACGATATTATCGTTTCATTTTCCTCCTTCTGAAATCGAACCGAAAAATCTCTCGATCTTTCTTCTATGGTCTGAAAATCTATAGCAAAAATTGCGTGAGTATATTTTCACTGTCCTTAACACCACTTTTTTATATTTTATATCATACCCGTCGTTGAACAGCCGACTTAATTGGGTTTACGACAATTAATGTTCAACTCCATAGCTTTGTAATTTAAATTTCAAAAGACAAGAAAACTACTGGATCAAGTATTGGGAGAAATTTGCCTTCGTGGAGGACTTTTTTGATGGACCTAACCATCATTTGCGTTAAGTGGAGAGGAAAACCACGAGAACCTTCCACGGTTAGCCTGGCGGCAAAGGGACTCTAACCCATGATCCGTCTACCCCTGAGGATATTTTACGTCAACACTGTGGTCGGTAGGAGCCGAGTGAGAAATTCAAATCAATCAGCTATTGTTGGGATCGAACCCGTTTCAAATCATTGGGAGGCGAGCGCTCTATCTTCTGAGCCATCACGGCTCTCATTAACACTACCTACGCCAATGTTCATCCCATTGTCCTTACTACTAATTTTCCCTTTTTCGTTTCTAACTACAAGAAAGTCCCGCAGTGGACTGATCGTTAAGACACGGTTCCCAGCAGATCACCGAAGTCAAGCATCACTGGCTGAGGTCAGTGTGCGGGTCGGTGATCACTTGGATCAGTCTGCGTAGGGACCGAGGGTGCGCGGTATTGGTCCTCGTTAAACTGTTCTACCGTAAAGTGCTCGACTTCGTGCGCAGATCGTCGGGCTACCGAAGCGGGGTTGCCATCCCCCCCGCAGAGGATCAAAATTGCGATGGCATGTTTTCGGATCATCCTCCGGGATGTTTCCCAGACCGTCGCCAATAGCCCATTGTGTAGCTCTAGTGCGACGTAAATTAACAACAACAACAACGACTACAAGAAAATATTAAATCAATTTTGATAGTAATATAATGAAAAGAGAATCTTATGTATTTAATTATTTTCATTGTTTACTAGCCCATATTCAGTATAAAATTATCCATATATAAATTTTCCTTAGCATATTTCAAAAAAGTGAATCTGTTGAAATTGAGCTAAATACAATCATGACATTCTATGAATACTCTTATAATAGAGATGAGTATTCCATTAACCACCTGCGTGTAATATTCAAACAAAATTATAAAAAGTTTGTTTATTTACTAACATTGCACGAGAGAGACAAATATTTTTGATTAATGAAAGAGCCAAGGAAACTAACATGGCAAGTAAAATGATTCTTTGCACATTCTTGGGGGTAATTCTCTTTCACTTTAATGGAGATAAGTTTAAAAGCAGGGTGGTTCCAATTTCAAAACTCGTCTGTCCTTATTAATGTGAGTAATTAAACTCGCTGTGATTCCTTTGGTATAGAGAGCCTTTCAAACAAATGAAAATAAGTCGGTAACGTTTGGGTATTGAATATTTTAATCAATGATCTTACTAGTCTTGTAAATCTGATCTAAGTTCACTTGAAATTCCGAAAGGCTTGCTTTACACTAGAGAAAACTATGATACAAGTTTCAGTTTATCCAAAATAAAGCATTTTTTTGTTTATCATAAAATACTAAAGTAATTTAGCTTTTCGGAACTATTATGGATTAAATAAAAAATATTAAAATAACTATATTTTATGACAAATTTCTAGCAATCAGGGCTAGAAAAAAACTCAGAAATTTTACCTGTCCCCGAGGATGGCTTGTCCAACAATGTACCCGTCCTCCTTTGAAACTAACCCGTCGCTTCTAAATAAATAAAAATGTTATTTTTTCTTATTTATTACAAACAATGTAAATTACACAATGAATTAGTAGCTACCAGGATTACATTATACAGTAATAAAAGAAATACTGGGTTACTAATAGTAAAACCTAGTATTTCTTTAATGGAATAATTTATTTCTTTTGTGAAATAATTTAAATGACAAAGGTCAAGTTATCTGGAATGTCAATTTATCCGAGGGTACTGCGTTTTTTAAATGAATCAAATATGACGTTTGCCAGTTCCACAATCAAGCCAATGATTTACAGAGGTTTCTGCACGGAAATCTGAAAGGGGCAGTCCATTTAGGTGGATGTTCATAATTGCGCTTAACGCTTACGTAATGTGTTTTCTTGTAAGTTCATTGCTGAAAAGTCCCTTTCAACTGCTGCTGTACTCCCAGACGGAAAAAACACCATGCGCAGTATGTTGCTGTATGGGATTTCAAGATCAGAGGGTCATTTTAGAAGTGAGACGCTAGACTCTTGTAAGATAACAAAAATTGAAAGTGTATCACGAACATTAACGGGAAAATGCCCGCCCGCGCGGACGTCTGATTCGAGAAATTCGTTGTCCGCTGGAAAGTTTTGACTTCCGAGGACGGGCGGTTTGTCGAGCCCTGCTAGCAATCAAAAATTTCATATTTTATTTAAATTTATAATCCCAGATAATGTTTATTTTTACTCAACAAAAACCTTTTAATGCAAACCTAAAAAGGTTTGTTATACGGTTTACGTGTTAACCTTCTAACCTTATAACTAGATTTGTGACAATATGCTCGATTCTACGCACATTACCCTAATCCAAAACCTTGGGGAAAAAACACCCTTTTATATAAAAACCTGAAAATCGAGGTTGTCTAAGGGTTTTCAAACGTGAAAAAATCCTTTAATAAATCCCAGATAGCAATATAAGGTTTATTTTTACTCAACAAAAACCTTTTAATGTAAACCTAAAAAAGGCTTGCAATACGGTTTACGTGTTAACCTTCTAACCTTAAAACTAGATCTGTGACAATATGCTCTAATCTACGCACATTACCCTAATCCAAAACCTTGGGGGAAAAAACACCCTTTTATATAAAAACCTGAAAATCGAGGTTGTCTAAGGGTTTTCAAACGTGAAAAAATCCTTTAATAAATCCCAGATAGCAATATAAGGTTTATTTTCACTCAACAAAAACCTTTTAATGTAAACATAAGAAGGTTTGTTATACGGTTTAAGTGTTAACCTCCTAACCTTAAAACCAGATCTGTGACAATATGCTCTATTCTACGCACATTACCCTAATCCAAAACCTTGGGGGAAAAAACACCCTTTTATATAAAAACCTGAAAATCGAGGTTGTCTAAGGATTTTCAAACGTGAAAAAATCCTTTAATAAATCCTAGATAGCAATATAAAGGTTTATTTTCACACAACAAAAACCTTTTAATGTAAACCTAAGAAGGTTTGTAATACGGTTAACGTGTTAACCTTCTAACCTTAAAACTAGATCTGTGACAATATGCTCTATTCTACGCACATTACCCTCATCCAAAACCTTGGGGAAAAAAACACCCTTTTATATAAAAGCCTGAAAATCGAGGTTGTCTAAGGGTTTTTCAAACGTGAAAAAATCCTTTAATAAACCTTGTCTTTGGGTGAAAATAATTTTAAATTTAGGTAATTATAAGGTTTCTTTTCGCAAAGTGCTGAATGCTAAGCTGAAATCCACATTGTCTTGAAATTTTAATAAACAATGTGACGTCAATGTGACGTCAGCTAAAACGTCATTGTGGATCTAAGTGATCATTTTACCTAAGTGACAATACTTTTTTTAAAATAAGCTTTAAAAACTTATTTTTAATCCTTTTAGGATGAAAGGTTTGAAACTGCATTATATCTGCTTTATTGAAAACAAGGTTTTTAGTACAAACATTTTCATGACAGTTAAAAGAAAATACAGCCACAAGGTTGTCGTAAGGTTACATGTTTTTCTGGGATTGAATCTGAAGCGAAACAAACAATAATTTTAAGAGTTTTTTTCTTTATTGAAACAATGTTTTATCCTTCCATTAATCTCATTACAAAAGATTGCCAACACCATCTAGTACTTTTCCGGCAATTCCGATTCCGTTTGTAGCAGCCCTGCCAGCTCCACTTAGTGCAGCTGTAAAAATAATAAATATAAAATATCAGTTCATTGTTTATTAGAATAGTCATTGTCACAAGGAATGATTAACGAACAATTATCATAATTAACTTCCAGCGAGCCGCAATGGCTCAGGAAATAGAGCGTTCGCTTTCGATGCGAATTCTGCGTCCGGCTTGCACCGACCACAGTGCTGATGTGAAATATCCTCAGTGGTAGACGGATCATGGGTTAGAGTCTCCTTGCTATCAGACTACCCTTGCCAGGTTCTCGTGGTCTGCCTCTCCATGTAACGTAAATGCAGTTTAGTTCCTCCTCTAAAAAGTCCTCCACGAAAGCAAATTTTTCCCAAAACTTGATCCAGGAGATCCCTCGTCTTCTGGATTGGTTCAAAATTACAAGGCTACGTAGTTCAACATTAGTCCTAAACCCCAAAAAATGGGTCGGTTGTTCAACGACGGCTTTAAAATTACCTTACTTTACTGCATTCTTTGTATCTGAGATATTTTTCGAAATAATATGAAAGAAAACAGATTTATGTTGCATTGGTCACAACAGTTTAAAGCTCTGTCGTTATATAAAATAATAGGGTAATTTTATAACTATTATAATTTTTTTTACAGGTATTCGCAACGGATAGCCTACGTTTTGTCCTACTATAACCTGCAATCTCTATGAATATCATTGTGAAGAAATCTAGTTTAATTTAACATTCGAAAAAAATAATTGAAACGAGGTTTAATAGGGCTCATTAAATTATGCAAAGATAAAGAATAATTTATTGACTTAAATAATAATTTTACATTTGGATGAAAAAAATCGCACTAATTAAACAATTTGTTTTCAGTTAAAAATTCTAGATATTTAATCTTTTTGCTCGTTTTAGAGTCTAGTCAATTCTTTTCAGTAGTATAGTTTATTCTATATACAGGATGATTCTAAAAAGATGGGCAAAATTTTACGAAGTGATAGTACACACCCAAGCAAACAATTTTTATCAAAGAATGCATGGTCGAAAACACACCGCAAAGGTGCTGGCACATTTGGAAAGTTGTTTGATGCAGACGTGAAAGCTCCATTCCTGTTGCGAGTTACTGCGCTGCGCTACTTGTCACCAAACTTTCGACTGCTGCAGGGAAAGTTCGTGATATGCCTGGTGTGCTTCAGAATGTTCGTCTATCTTTTCTTCGCCGTTGTACTGAGTGCATAGCCGCTGCTGGCCACTGTTTCGAACACTAATTGCAATCACATGCCATTAAATTTGCTTTTATAACTTAACTTCATCGTTCTTTGTGTGTTTTTGCCTCATATAAGAACATAAACTTTGACACCCTCTAACGGTTTTGCGTTTTGTTTTCGACCATGCATTCTTGGATAAAAATTGTTTGCTTGAGTGTGTACTATCAGTTCCTAAAATTTTGCCCATCTGTTTAGAATCACCCTGTATATATATATAGACCCAATCAATACAGACCCAATTTAAGGGTTTACGACTACTAATGATCTAGTTCCGTACCCTTGCATTTTTGAAACAATCCAGAAGACAAGGAAACTCCTGGATCAGTACCCCCAGATATATGATTTGTTATGGGAACATGGACGACCTTGAGACTCGACAGATTTAACGTGCATCAGCCACCATTTAATACACGGGAAGTCTTCGGTCGGCGAGGATCGAACTCAGAACCTCCTGGACAGGGGCCCAGTGCCCTACCAACCAGGCTATCCAAACCCCATCGTAAATTTGATTTGAAAATTTTTAATTGAAGAGTAAATTTTCTATTTGCATCTTTTTGGTTATTTTATGCCAAATATGAAGAAATTTTTTTTTGTGCCGTACAATTTTCTTAAGCTGAAACTATTAACTGTAGAATTAGTATTTTTTACTGCCTTGTACGTTTATATCTGAAGTTGAACAATGCATGTTTTTTTTTGCTTAAATTATTATTTAATTTTAACGTATTTATGTAGTTTATATTAGCTCTTTTTCAAATGGCAACGTTAACACGGAGAATGTCCATGCTTTTGGTGCAGAACGTTTTAAACTTCGGTTTTGAAAGATTAGTTTCTTATTATTTTATAACCGTTTTACAGCATATGTCAACTTTTAATGTGATAATATCTGGAATAAAATCCATGTACAGAGAACAAAGAAAAAAAATATTAACTTGTAATATTTGTGCTCTAATGATTGGATGTTTATGGACTTAAAAGCGTACTTTTGTTATACAAACACATTATTTTAGGAATCTGGATTTTTGACTAAAAACATTTTTATTATATCTTACAATACTGCTACATATTTTGATGGTTTGAAGTCCACATCAGTCAAATTTATTCCATGTTTATTCGTAGAAAGTAAGTTCTTTTTGTCCGAATTCGTAATTTAATTAATGTTTTCGAATGGAAGCTAGAATAGTGTGGCGATTTTCTTAAATTTCGTCAAGCAAGTTTTTGTAATCTCTCCAAACTAGGTTTTAGGAAGATATTTCGGAGAAATTATTTTGAACGTTATTTAATATTAATATTATTAACTTTATTATTAATATAATAACTTTATTATTAATATAATAAACTTTATTATTAATATAATATAATATTATTAACTTTATTACACAGACTTTTAAGAGATTTGGTCAAAATGACCCGATGAAAGATGAGATTAAACACTTTTGGAAGAACAAGGACGTACAAAGATTTTTAAAATGAATACAAAAATGCCTTGATAGATATTACAATTATATAAAGAGAGCAGCGGTGGTTCAGGGGATAGAGCGTTTGCCTTCCAAAGAGGTGAACCTGGTTCGAATTCCGGCAATGGCTGGTCGAGACGAATTCCTCACCCGGCTTGCACTGACCACAGTGCTGACGTAAAATATCCTCAGTGGTAGACGGATCATGGGTTAGAGTCCCTTTGCCTTCAGGCTAACCGTGGAAGCTTCGCGTGGTCTTCCTCTCCATGTAACGCAAATGCGGTTTAGTTCCATCAAAAGGTCCTCCACGAAGGCACATTTCTCCCAATACTTTATCCAGGAGCTCCCTTGTCTTCTGGATTGGGTTCAAAATTACAAGGCTACGTAGTTGAACATTAGTAGTTGTAAATTCAAAAATTGGGTTGGCTGTTCTACGACGGTTATAAAATAAAATTATATAATAAATAAAAAAATAGAAAAAAATATTTGATCGAATTTTTTTAAAACATAATTTCGGTATACTTGAGTGCGGAAAAGTTGAAAACTATAGTGATAATGAGATTTTTAAAATCGGTTAATATCTTCTTTTGTTGCATCGTACGTAAAACTAATGAAAACTTGAAAAAAATCGCTCTTTTCTAAATAACTAATACTTTCGAAACAAACACGGCTTAGATTTTTTTTACCTTTTCTGATAATTTGAATAATCTAAATGAATAAAATTGTGGCCGATAATTTTATTTTATAACAGTCGTTGAACAGCCGATCCAATTTTAAGGTTTACGGCTACTGATATTCAACTCCGTAACCTTGTGATTTTGAACCCAATCCAGAAGACAAGGGAACTCCTGGATCAAGATCAAGTAGTGGGAAAAATTGTGCTAACTTTTTGAGAGAACTAACCCTTTTTGCGTTACAGGGCGAGGAAAACCACGAATCTTTCCTATGGTTAGCCTGTCAGAAGGGGACTCTAACCCATGATCCATCTACCACTTAGTATATTTCACGTCAGCACTGTGGTTGGTGCAAGCAGGAGGCGGAATTTGCATCCATCGCTGGGATACGAACTCGGTTCACCTCATTGGAAGGCGAATGCTCTATCCCCTGAGACATGACGGCTCAATTTTAAAAATTTGGAATAATTTAGAACAGCAAACAAGCATAAAAAATGAAGCGTGTTCATTAAAAAAATGTAGCCAACTTAAAAAATAATAATTAAACTCATTTTTTCAAGCTTTTATTGACTTTTAGTATGATGCGTGAACGGAATTTTAAAATTTCGCATGGCGCTTTTATTCCCATTACAATAGGCAACTGTTTCACACTAAAGCGTTCTGAAATTCAAGATTTTATTTTTTTCGACCCAATTTATTCTAGAGTATTTATAGTAAAAAAAGAAGTATTTAGAATAGTTTTATGTCTTACCTGGGACTATACCTTTTGTACCTTTATGGTGATGAACTCTCCTCCCTTAAATCAAACAATCATACAATTATCTTATCTATCAAAATAATGTGCATATTTACATTAATCATTTTCTTAATGCTTATTAATATTCTTGAAATGAAGTTCTTTCCACACTGGTGTAAGTATTTAAGAGAATTTTCAGACTTGGTCGATTATCTCTAGAGCTACTTGACCGATTTTTATGAAATCTGATTTGTACATACATTAATACAATACAAGACAAATAACCATTCAATAATTGTAATACACACGCATGATCATGCGTAACATTCGTTGGAGTCGGAAGGTATGAAACAGCGATTGCAGAATAAACAAAACAAAAATCCGATTCACTACAAAATGAAGAAAATTGTGATTGCCGCGTGGCGATCACTTGTTAC
Organism: Parasteatoda tepidariorum; assembly: GCF_043381705.1. Lineage (NCBI taxonomy): Eukaryota > Metazoa > Arthropoda > Arachnida > Araneae > Theridiidae > Parasteatoda > Parasteatoda tepidariorum. Next base: position 7,435,995 of record NC_092204.1, read on the forward strand.
CCATTGGCAAAAGGGCTGTTGTCTGATTTTTTTTTTGGAAAAGACACGTTATTGTGTTTTCATCTTGGACATCTTTAACTGTTGATACAGATCTGCTAGGTACACAATTTCGCAGACATATTTAAATGCAGCTCACACGCATTCTGTGTAAATTCTTTTGATGACTGACTAGACATTGAACAGCCCATCGAGATCAGGATTAACATTTTCGAATTGGAACAATGGTGTTTGATGGAGATGGTACGCTGCATGATACATCCGTTTCGGATTCACAAGTTCATACATAAAATATGATTTGAGAGCTAGACTTTTTTTAATTTTTACTTGAATAGTGAATGGATCATTGCGTGGAAGACAGTCTACGGTCTTGCGCAAGTTATTGGGTACATTGACAATGGATCCTTTTTTCCCTAACTGGTGATCTACACACAGTTCTCGTATTTGCATGAAAGGGGTTCGGAGAGTCACCATTCGCTCTTCAGTACGGTTCAATTCTCTCAATCACTTTGGTACTTATGTGAGGGACGGTATTCATGTTTGCATTTGCGAACGGAAGCCATCCGGTTATGTGTAGAGCTTAAAGTATTTCCGCCTACGTTCTTTGACTTTTGGCTTTTTCAGCCTCGGTAAGTTTAGGCCTTGACGTCGTTTTTTTTTCTTGCTTCAACTCTAACTCTTTGGACCGTGTCAATCAGTTTGGACCCTCCTTTATTTGTAATATTCACCTGAATTAGTACAGAAAGCGATCCAGTTTGAATTGTAGGTTAGAATTTCTGATTCTTAATTAAAACAATAAAAAGAGAAATATCGTTCAAATGATGAAATTCTCTTTTATTCACAACTCAAGAAGTATTTATGGGGCCTCTCTGGTCCCATATCTCGAAAATAAACTCACCTTTTTGATACATAACAAAATTAGAAGCGAAAAAAAGAATTTAAAAAAAATTATCAAACTGCCACGTTTGCCATATCAAAGCATGCGCACTGTTTACTATTACTCTTGAATATTGTAGTTGAAAAGTGCGGACGCCATGAAATCCAAACTGAGACCCATTTTGCCAATGGGTATATAGGGGTTTATAGGGGTTATGGTCCCCTCTTACAGATATACAGGCCTTGCAGCGGGATTTCATACTTCAAATAAGGCATTTTATCATTTCATGTAGCAATTGTTCTGAATTGTCCAGTGGCAATTTCATACCTTCCGACTCCAACGAGTGTTTCACACGATCATGCGTACGTATTAAAATTGTTGAATGGTTATTTGTTTTGTATTGCATCTATGTTTGAACAGATCAAATTTCATTAAAATCGGTCCAGTAGTTCTAGAGATAATCGACCAACTCTGCAAATTCTCTTAATTTCTTACAACAGTGTGTTTTAAGAGTTTCCAATTAGCCAAAAATGAAAATAAAAAAACTCCTAGGATTTTAAAAAGTTACAACATTTACACTGCCTATTATTGTTACCCGAACAGTTATCTAGTAATTATATTTATTTTTATTTATACTGGCAAATTGATTTGACTTAACGAAATTAAATAACTAAAATAAGGAAAAACTTTAGAAAAAAATAAGGAAGATTTTGTAAAGGTACCAAAATAGTTACGATTGATAATTTTAGCCCCATCTAGTGCTTTTCGAGGGCTTTTTAAATTAAAATTCGAATAGGTTATTTTTTTTTATTTAAAATGATACATCAGTTAATTGAGTGTATGATATTTTAATAATATCTTTTGTCGACTTTTGCCACAATGTATGTAATTAGTCGTGTCCGCACTAATTCCGCGTTATTGAGTTAGCGTCATAATACATTTTTTAGTCATAATACATTTAGTTATTTTTTTAGTCTAAGGCGTCTTATAAAAAAGCTCGTACATCGAAAGGAAACTATATTGAATAAACTATTAAGAGAGTTTGTTTGCAAGTGCAGCTCGGCGTGGCCACTATAATTGTAATAAATAGAGAAATTTTGAGTGATATAACCGAAAAATTCCAACTATGCACACTCTTGCCTGAATGCATTCGTCAACACTTTTACGTCAATTTTCCAATCGTTTTTTTAAAACTAAAGCAATTATATAAAAATACATTCCTGAATACGTAATTAAATTGTCGAACTGATCGATCTCGTCGAGATAAATTGCAAAGAAACAATGAATTGTGAAATAAAGGAATGGAAGAAAAGTATTTTTTTTCTTCTCAAAATGTCCTAAAACAGTAAAAAAAAAGAAAGAAAAAAAAAAGAAAAATTAAAACAATGCACAAAGCAAACGTGAATTGGTCCATTCATATCTTAAAACAAATTGAATTAATACATTACTTACTGACTTTGTGAACCTCTCCTTGAGCTAAAAAAGAAAAATCAAGAAACTGAATTTTTAAATGTATATAATGAATAAGTATGAATAAAGTTATGTTACATAGTAGAAATACCGACAAAATATTATGTTCAGTTTTGATCAAAATATTTTGTGAAATCTTCAGGTTGTTTCGTAAAAACCACCTTCAATATATATTTCCTAATTTTTTATCAATAACAAGAGACTAAGTATGCGCGTTGAGGGTTTTAAATTAATATTTAAGCGGAAGAAAGAAAGATATTTCGAGATCTGACTGATCACAGCTGAGGAAAGAAAACTTACAAGACATCAAAACCTGTTTGACTGCTGGTTTAAAGTGTTACAAATAATCACTTTTTTAAAATTCTTATTGCTTCCTTCTGTAGTTGAACAGGTTACTGAAATTAAATATTATACTGACGTCTATTCGTCTAAATATATATACATAAATTCTTTTACTTTTGCTCCACGTTTTCTACTTTCTTTTATTTCAAACTTATTTTCTACTGCATTTTAATTTTTTAGCGATATAGACACATTATAAGGAATAATTTTTATCTTAGGACAATTATTATTTATTTAGAAATATCACATTTATCATAAGGGATGGGTCCTGATGAAGACGTTTGCGTTTTCCTATTAAAAGTTTTTCTCTATATATATGTGTATAATACGCTAACCCTGCAGGAGCACGACACTTCGTTTACTTGCCTTGTCAGCGTAAATGAGAACGTCACCTGATTTAATAAGTTTTTCATACTATTTCTTTTCATCTTTCTTTTTTTTCATACTATTCTGATAATTATATTAGATTACTGAAATTTCAGTTACGTATTACGTGTGTTAAACGCAGAAACTACTAAGAAACGGTATGTGAATTGGTATTTGCTTACCCGGAGTTAAAAGTTTTACTCACCTACTGCCATGAAAGCCAATATAGAGAAGATGAAGAAAATTTTTGATAAGAAATTCATTATTTCTTCTCGAGACTCACCTGAACTGCGTCAAAAGAGTTAAAAAAAAAGTGTAAAACCAAGTCGAATTGCGTGTTTAAATAGTTTAGAGAAATTTTACGACCCTCAATAACGATCCTTCTTGAAATGAGAAAAGACATAACATTACAGTTTTATTTCGATTACCTTCAAATAATATGTTTATTAACAAACAGCTTGGTGTCCTTTTTAAATACATGTTAGCTGTACAAAGTATCTTCTTTAAATAAGTGAACTGGGTTAATCTTTTATTAAAATTTTATTAAATACTCATGTAAAAAAACACTGTCGAAGAATCCCAAACAGCGCTTTCTCTAAATGAGTACGAGAAGACCCAAGCAGCGCGATAGCGCTTGTTTTATTTTATGCCGAGAAATATCAAGAGGCGAGAAATACCAATCTTCTATTTGTTAGGTAACGCGTTTTTTTTCCTTTATGGCTCCGTCACATTTATTGCAGTTAGCAAAGCGAGCTGACCTATTCCTGCGTAAGTGCTTTGCATTGTTAATAATTGTGCTTTTCAAAATGATTAGACGAAGCAACGCAAAAGGTAAGTGAAAAATTAATCTGGATTTAATGTTTAACTTTTTAAAATTTGGTGTATTCCCTGAAAGGTTAAATGAATCGGAAAGGAGAAACTGTGAACATAATCAAAATCCGTGTGATCAATCCATATTATTGACGACTACATTGTTCTTTTAAAGTGCAAAAGAAAACGCACTTTGAGTACTTCAGAGGATAATGATAACAATGAAATAAAATTTTTATTTTGTAGCCTATTATTGCATTATTATAGTATTATTCTACCTATTTTATTTTATAACCGTCGTTGAACAGCCGACTCAATTTTGTGGGTTTATGCCTACTAAAGTTCAACTCCATAGTCTTGCAATTTTGAACCCAATCCGGAGGACAAGGGAGCTACTGGATCGAGTATTGGGAGAAATTTTACCTCGTGGAGGACTTTTTTAATGAACCTAGCCCGCCTTTTCGTTACATGGAGAGGAAGACCATGGGAACCTTCCACGGTTAACCTACGGCAAGGGGACTCTAACCCAGTATCCGTCTACCACTGAGGATATTTTACGTCAGCACAGTGGCTGGTGCAAGCCGGATGTAGAATTCGTATCGACCAGCCATCGCTGGGATTTGAACCCGATTCACCTCATTGGAAAGCTCTATGCCCAAAGCCACCACGGTTCTGTTACTCTGATTTAACAAGTATGTTTTGTCTCTACCGATAACATATTTTGTCCGGCTAAGTAATTGAAATGTTTCCCCGGTCACCTACACACGTCTGTGCACCACTGAGGGTATGTCAGAAATGGCCGGAAATGAAAGATGAATTTTCTGTTTAAGAAAATAATTATTCACTCTCGCAAATTTTTCAAAATGTGTTCATTAATTCCTCATTCTCAGTCTTTTATTTCCTTCATTCATTTTTCATTCTATTAATTCATGCTCTTAAATCGTTTCGAATTTGCGTTTATTATGACAAAGTTTAAACTTAATTAAAAATATGCGTAATTTATAATCCATAATGTTTTGGTCAATTCTTAGGAAACAATTATTGAAAAAGATAATAAATAATTATTAAAAAATATTTTCAACATGGCTTTTGACTAAACAAGTTTCATAATGGGGCAAAATTTTTTTGATTTACTTAAAAAGTTAAGAAGATATATAACATTAAGTGCCCAAAGTGACATCTCTCTTGACTTAACTATTAAGAGCATATTTTTCGAATTGCTGCTATCCCAGCCTTATGCTTTGAAACTGAAGATTCAAAATTTGTCAAAAAAGGTACGCTGGTTCAAGAAAAATGCAATTTTGTTTCGGTTTTTTAATTAGTAAATAGTTAGGACCATTTAAGTAGAAAATGTTATTTATAACATTAACTGCAGTCCCGCAGTGGACTGATCGTTAAGACACGGTTCCCAGCAGATCACCGAAGTCAAGCATCACTGGCTGCGGTTAGTGTGCGGGTGGATGACCACTTGGATCAGCCTGCGTAGGGACCGAGGGTGTGCGGTATTGGTCTTCGTTAAACTGTACTACCGTAAAGTGCTCGACTTCGCGTGCAGGTCGTCGGGCTACCGAAGCGGGGGTGCCATCCTCTCTGCAGAGGATCAAAATTGTGATGGCATGTCATCAGATCATCCTCAGGGATGTTTCCCAGACCGTCGCCAATACCCCATTGTGCAGCTCTAGTGCGACGTAAATGAACAACAACAACAACAACATTAAGTGCCCAAAGTGACCTCTCTCTTGACTTAACTATTAATAGCATATTTTTCGAATTGCTGCTATCCCAGCCTTATGCTTTGAAACTGAAGATTCAAAATTTGTCAAAAAAGGTACGTTGGTTCAAGAAAAACGCTATTTTGTTCTGGTTTCTTTTTTTTAAATAGTAAAAAGTTAGTACTACTTAAGTAGCTATTTGAGTAGCAAATTCGAAAAAAAAAAATCCTTCGAATCCTTTTTATATTAAAAAGAATTATGCAATACTACTCTAATATTTTATAATTTATTAGAAAAAAGTGGAATGATTTTATTTTTTTTAAAGATATCACGAATATTAAGTTAAATTTAATTTAAATGTTATTTAATATTTTGATGCAAGGTGTTTTCTGTTGTAAAATGCTTGTATATGAAGCAAGGTATAAATTCGAAACTAAATTACACACATTTAATGTATTTGATTTGAAGAGGTTAAAGTTTGTTGATCGATCTCCTTAAATCTATTTTTATTGAGTTAAAGATAAAACATTAGTTGTTCAAACACCGTAAATATTAAATGTATATGAAGTAAGGCAACTTTTTTTTTAAAGCTATTTGTATTATATGTCAGCACAGTTTCTTCCTTTTTTAAACATCGTAAAATACATGGCAGTTTTTTTTATTTCCTTGACTTGAAGTCAATACTGAATAAGAATATTTGAAAACTGAATATAAGAAATTCAAAAGTTTCGTCAACTCTCATTTGTGAAAATGACAAAACACTGTCTTTAACGAGTTAAAAAGAAACAAACTAGACATTTCCTTTATACGTTTAAATGTTTTGACGCTTAGACCGTTTGTGTTTTGCTGTCGTTAAACTTTCTTTATGGCAGATGCAAAGTTTTAGATTAGAAGTCCAGTTTCCAAGTAGTTGAATGCAGAACTAATTAGAGAAAAGTTGGAAAATATTCAAAAGTTGTATTTTAAGGTAATTAAAGATGACTTAAGTTTGCCCCTTATTCCTAAATAATCGTACCTGTTAGAAGAGCAGGATTTCCTTTAAGCAAAACACCTGAATTTTAAGATTTATTTTAGTTAGGTTCCAGTTGAAGAATTTATTTATTATTTTACATTACATTTTAACATTATTTTGTTTTAATTAAAAGAGAGCATTGAAAACCTCGGTCATTCAAATCATAGGCGTAGCGTGAAAGAAATTTTTGAGAGGGCAAGTGATTATTTTTAATTTTTTTTATTAAT
>NC_092204.1:7443698-7445655 GCF_043381705.1 Parasteatoda tepidariorum
TATGAACTATGTAACTATGAACTTAGTAACTATGAACTTAGTAACTATGTAACTATTACTATGTAACTGTAAACTTAGTAACTATGTAACTATGAACTATGTAACAATGAACTTAGTAACTATGAACTATGGGGGGGGGAGAGGAGGGGGTTATTTCCTATCTTCTTTTGACACACACAGATATATATAAATGTCCATTATATTGAAATTAATAATGAAAACTTTTTATATCAACATCTAACAGACCATGCATTAGTTTGTCCAGGGTTGAGATTTTTCCGCTTTTCAGCGGATTTCCTCCTTTTTCACTTTTATCTCTTGAATATCAGCTTTTTATCAAAAATTCAGATTTTCTAAAAATTTAACATTTTTTAATAAATATTCCGCTTTTTCAGAAAATTCACCGATTTTCAAAGAGTAACAGAAAATTCATACTACATAGTTACCAATCCTTCCTCATTTTTACTTATTTTAGCTATTTCCCCCCCTTTTACATGCAGCAAATGAGATTTTCCGCATTTTTACCCGCCCGCCAGATAGCTCCGATTTTCGTAGTTCAAACGACGCTGCTTCTTAGAGGTCCCATGCCTGGAATCTGCTAATATCCCGATTCTTATTCACACGATTTTAATATTTATTTATTATTTTCCTAACGGCTGGCACTGAACTTTAACGTTTTTCACCGAGGAAGATGCCAGAAATGTTACTCATTTAACGTTACCCAGTGGGCACCTGTGAACCTAAGTCACGGAGGCGAGCGACATTGCCCACGCCACACTGCCACATACCTGTTTTACAGGGCGGGCCACATTCACACAATAGAGAACAAAACACAGAGGGAAACATCCATGCCCTGCGCCGGATTCGAACCAGCAGCCAATGGCTTGCAGTCAGGCACGCTAATTACTCGACCATCGACCGGCACGATTTTAATATCAAACATAGCTTCTCAGATTTGCGTGATATAAAAGTTGCATGTTGCGATTCTTATTCACTCGATTTGAATATTGTACGTTACGATTCTTATATACGAGGTTTAAAAATACGATATTGTGATTTGTATTTACGCCTTTCTAAGACCAATGTAGCGATTCGTATTCACTCGAGTTTTAAATTCAATGTCTTGATTTGCTCATGCGGTTATAATATCAAACATTAATTTTCGTATTTATATGTGATTTAAAAATAAGACATTAAAATTCACATTCTAAAAATTATGCATCGTAATTCTTATTTATGCAATATAAAAATTACGCATCATGATTCGTATTTACGCGATCTAAAAATTATGAATCGTGATTTGTATTTACACGTTTTGAAAATTCTATATCCCAGTTTGTATTTTCTCATTTTCAAAATCGTATATCTAGTTTCATATTCATGTGATTTCAAAATCCATAATTGTTATTCATCTTCACGCAATTTTAAGATCAACTATCGCGACTCTTGTAAGAAGTAAAAATTTTTTTTAAAATTAGTTACTATAAAGGTGACTGTTTTTCTAACGACGATTATTAGTATCGACATCTGAGAAGCTGGAAGGGAATATATTCAAAACTAACATTCTGTGCTTGCAAGGAAGAAAAAGTAAGATTTGTCACAAAATGTTTGAAGATGGACTAACGACGAAATATAGCAAACATAAAAGATATAGCAAACAAAAGCAATCACTTAAAAAGTGATTAATTTTTTTTTTTTTTGGAAAAGGAGTTAATTAACTCATCATCAAAATTTTAAATTATAATTGCTGTTATTTATGCTATAAAATGCAAAATTCTTATCAAATGAAAAATAATTATCTAAACAGTTGCTGATTGTCATTTAATTTTTCAAACTAAAATAGCAATTTTGTATGTTAAGGAGTTACTATATATTTCTACTTCACTGTTATTGATATGTTTCACAGGGCTCTAGTTAGATTAGACTATAATATGAACATAATGATTCTGCCCATTGT
>NC_092204.1:7445829-7460075 GCF_043381705.1 Parasteatoda tepidariorum
GATTACAAGTAATTGATTACTGTAATCAAAATTGTAATCATGATTACAGCTGTAATCAAAATTTTTTGAAAGTTGTAATCACGATTACAAGTAATTGATTACTTGTAATCGTGATTACAAGTAATTGATTACATAGCTGTAATTATCTGTAATCAATTACAGTTGTAATCGATTACTGTAATCAACGGCCAACTCTGCTTGTAAGTATGTTAAATTCGCTACTCACTTTATGTATTTGTGAAAGTTTTTTTTACTATTTTTTCAGGACAATAACATCTATGAGCCTCAACTTGTCGTTAGTACCATCACCCACATGCTAAATCATAATTTAGGAATAGGGCATGACCATACAGACGGTACTGGTCAGGGTCCTGGTAAGTACAGTACTGTATGTATTTTGTAGCAAGCGTATTTGTAGATTCTAGAAGAATATAATCGAGCCAAAATAATTTGAGTAGTTCTAATATTTTTTTTAAAAAAATAAGTTTTTGGTGTCACATTGTTTTCAACAATTGTAGGTTGGAGATTACATTTGGATGACCGATTTTTGTTCAGCGTCATTTTAGAGTTATTTGTATAAATTTTGCCTTTAATACCACGGCCAAAATGTCTGTTTCAGGACTTGAGATGAAGAGAGTAAGGCGGCTTGAATGATCCATTTCTTCTCAGAAATCCGACTGATTTATTACGACTCTTTTACATGACTAATGAATGATACTTAAAATGCGCATGCTCAAAAGAAAAACACTATATGTCGCCAAGTTTTGACTGAATTTCGCCAATGGTTCGAAAGTTAATCAGGGCTTTCATCACACCGTTCAATAACTCTCATTCTTTATACATTCAAATATTTTCACTCTACATATTTGTTACAGTAAATGACCAAATTTGGTTTAACCGTTGTTAAACAGCTGACCAAGTTTTCAGTTTACGGTTACCAATGTTCAACTCCATAGCATTGTAATTTTAATCCCAGTCCGGAAGGCAAAGGAGCTCTTGGGTCAAGTATTGGGAGAAACTCGCCTTCGCCGAGGACTTTTCGATGAAACTGACCCGCATTTGTGTCACAGGATGAGGAAAACCAATAAGACCTCCCAGGGTTAGCCTGACAGCAAGGGGACTCTAACCTTTGATCCGTCTACCATTGAGGATCTTTTACATCAGCACTGTGGTCGGTGCGAACCGGGTGCGGAATTCAAATTAACCAGCCTTTACCGGGATTCGAACCCGGTTTACCTCATTGGGAGGCGAGCTCTCTATTCATGTGTTACATATATATATTTATAACCGTCGTTTAACAACCGACCCAATTTTGGGCTTACGACTACTTATGTTCAATTCCGTTGCCTTGTAATTTTGAACCAATCCAGAAGACAAGGAAACTCCTGGATCAGTACCCCCAGAGGCAGTAATTTGTTACGGGAACATAGAAGACCTATCCATGTGGTTGTTGACTTCCACCAGTGGATATTGATAATCACATAGTCACTTTGGTTAGTGTCCGAAATATATACTAGGTCTTGTTGAATGAAGTGGCGGGCAAGGCTGGCGATCGTCCGGAGCACCAGGTTAGAAGGGGGGGGGGGGGTCGAACCAGACCCAGATTTATGTTTTATGAATTATAATTTTTTTTAAAAATATTATTAGCTTGAAAAATTGATTTCTATGTCTTTTTTCAGATTAACTTTCTTCGTAGTTACAGTTCTTTACATATAAGTTGCACTAAAGATGGAAAAAATTGTGCAGCAGAAAAGTTTTTTTTCGCCAATTTAGTTTCCCATTTTCCAGTTCCAGATCTTTTCCCTATACTATTCAGCAAGCAAGGGGTGATTGGTTCAAGTTTCATGTTTAAGATTAGCATTGCTTTAAGATCAGTGAACAAGTATAGCTGATCAGTATTCGATCCAATGATGAGAAGTATATCTGATCAGTAATTCGATCAAATGGTACTCAAACCAACTATCATTTCATTAGTTTTTGAACTCACATCGTTTTATCGTCTACTGAAACAACTATTTTTTAAATGTTCCTGGAACCCGTCATTATTTTATTAATTTTAGAACCAACTCTTTTTTTCAGAACTTTAACTCACTATCTTATTATAGATACTCAAAAACCCGCTGTCATTTGATCAGTACTCTAACTTACTGTCTTTTTATCAGTCCTCGAACCCTTATGGTATCATTTGATCAATTTTAGAAACCATAACTCTTTTTGAAAAATACTGAAACCTTCAATGATTTTACAGGCATACTCGTACCAACTAACATTTAGTCAAATCTCGATCTCACTATATTTTTATCGGTACTCGAACTCACTCTAATTTAATTTAACCCTAATTTAATTTAACCTCTAATTTAATTTTAATTTAACCCACTAACATTTGATCAATTTTCGAATTTCCTCTCTTTTGCTTCAAATTGAAACCCGCTATCTAAATATCGCTTCTCAAACCCGTTATTCTATCAGTACTTGAACCGACTCTTTTTTTAAATTTCTTTTCTTATCGAAACTCGAACTCAGTAGCATCTGATCATCTTTAGAAACCACGTATTTGTTGATCAGTACTTGAACCTGTTTTTAAAGGTATATTCGAACCATCATTTGGTTTATTCCCGAACCTACTTACTTTTTATCGGTATTAGAACTCCAGTATTTTGTAACGGTACTCAAACCGGCTATATTTCGATCAGTATAAGCATAATTTAAATTTATATAAATTATCAATGTTAAAAATATTTAAAAATTTTGAGCATCATTTGCATTCAATCTTATAAACTGACAAATTCAAAGTATATTTAAAAAAGTTCATGGTAAAAAAAAAAGTATATTCACATATAAAATCTTTGTCAACATTATCAATTTATAAACAGAAATGAGAAATGTTACATTTAGATGATAAAATCAACAATTCATATCAGTAAGATAAGCTGATTCATTTGAGAATTGAAAACTTCAGGATTGATGGTTCTTTTTAATTTCAAATGTGATTTCTGAAAATTTAAAATTATGTTTGAAAAATGTCGGATTTTTAAATATCGGAGATAATATTACTGTATTGTGATAAGTTAAAATTTGTAAATTCAGGTTGTATGCAAAAATAGCTGTTTACATAAATGGAGTGATATTATTAATATATAAAGGTTTTATGGCTTATATGGAGGGAGATTTCATTGATTGACGAGTTTTAATAATAAATAATACACTATGATCTTTTTCGATGTGCATGTCAGATTTATTAGGCTTGCGTCTGCTGAACTTGAACACTTCAGACTCTTTTGCAATAAAATGTTTTATTTATTAGCTAAACCCAAAATGAAAGACTAAAACCCAGTCCTCTGTCATTTTTCGGATGTGTTTGTTAAATATTTATTTAGGATAGCGTCGACTGATATTGAAATAGTTATCTTTAAAATATTTTTTTTCTAGTTAAATTTGAAATGAATGAATAAAATAAATATTAATTTCAAAATTTAAAGAGTTATATTTTAAAGATTGTATTCTAAAGTTGTATTAATGCTTAAATTTCCAAGAAAAAAATGTAACAAATATTTAAAAAAAAAACTTTTAACGTGAAACCCAGGCTTTAAATTTAATATCACAGTGTGACATTTTGGTCGAAAAAAAAATCTTAATTCCTTTTTACTTTTGACCCCTTTCATCAAATTTCAATTTTTTTTAACGAATTATAAATTTCAACTATTCTATTTTGTTAAGGTCTCTGAAAATTTTTATTATAAAAAGGGACTAATTAAAGAAATCTGGTACTTAATTTAATACTGGTTGAATAGGGTGGTTTTCATTTTCCTTTCTCAAACACAATTAAAAACCTTTAAAACTAACTATTAAAAATAAATATTAAAAAAAGCATACTTTGTAAATCGCTGGAAAAAGCACTGAAAAAATCCGGATAAAAAAGAGCACCTCCCTAATATTTGCATAAACATATCAGATTTGATTCATGCCATTGTACCTCAATTCAAAAAGAATCTAAAATTACTCAATCGTAGTAATCTCTAAAAAATTTAGTCCTTGTACTATGTTTTACTTAAAGTCTTAAAGTAAATTTTAATGCTTCATACATATTCAATTTTAAGTACAATTACATGATATACTATAATAGTATTGTTATACATAAGGAATTCATTAACTATCGTCTTTCAGGGTCTTAATTGCTTTGATAAGTTAAAAATATTAAAACAATTCAATCAATTGAATATTCAATCAATTGGATATCAATAAAATTTTCTTTAAAATAAAAGGTAGTTATATAAAGTGTATATGCATTTTATTGAATCACATTACAGTAAATATAATTATTGAAGCTTTAAAAAATTTTAGAACTGAAATTTTTGAATTTTTTTAAATGTAAAGTTGGGATAGCTTAATTCTTTTATCTGAATCTGTAAAAATCTTGGGGAAAATATGTTTTATTTTCTAGAAAAGTTTTAGAAAAAAATGTGCTCAATTATAAAAATTTGTTTCAAAAACTAATAACAGAATGAGAGCTAAAGATAAAAGATTGCGATGATTTTAAAGAAAAAAGGTATTTATCACGTCCTTTGTCCGACAAATCACATTTTGACAATTTTTTTTAGTGAGTGACAATTTAATATCAAAACGTGCCTAACTGAAACGAATCTTTTATAACAAATGAAAAAAAGAAGAAAAAGTGGAGTCTAGTCACCATTTCCTTAAACGGTTATGTAATTCTTCGAGCGAAAAAAATAATTTGTTTGGAAAAGTTACAGAACAAATGACTTTAAAGATGGGACCTGTCTATATATATACAGGTCACCCATACTTCTAACATTAGAAGATTGACCATGAAAAAAAAACTAAATAAGATGCCCTAGCAATTCCTAAATTAGCACGTGAGCTTTACTAATTAATTTTCTTCACAGCTATTTATGGGTTGTCAACTGGTTCTGTTTCCTCAGTGATTTGTCCAAGACGAGGCAATGGGTATAAATTGTGAGGAAACATAGGTCCAATTTTATTTCCATTATAATTATGGGAAAAAACTTTAATTTATGCTATTTTACATGGAGTTCTAATGACCGCCTAGAACTCTCGATACTTTTATTAGTTTGTATTTAAAATGATTTCGATAGTGTTGTTTAACTATTTTATTTAATTGAAAACACAAGTTATTTTGAAAAAAACTTCATCAAGTTAAAATCATTAACACGAATCATTAACCAACGATATTTAAATTTAGTTTAAACTTGTGTATATAGCATTGATGTCTTTTATAAAAGCAGTTTTATTAAGGATATTTAATAAATTAAACTAACTATCAATTTCACTTTCATAAACTATCAATTTTATATTTATTAGACCTTTGAAAGTAACAAGGTATCTAAACTCTTGGTAATTTTTTAATAAATAGAAGTAAATGTCATAGATTAATAAAAACAGATGAGGCATGTAAATAATTCCTTATAGAAGCTTTCGAAGGACTTTACATATTTTATTTCACGATTAACATCAGTACTTAACACCTACTGAAGGTTTAAAGAAATTCATATGATTTTTGTACTCAATTTACTGCGATTTTAACCAAAGAGGTAAATCATTAAATTTTAAGCAAATTTACAGATTGTCATAGCACTTACAATTTTTGAATTTTATTATTTTTCTTTGAGATTACGCGTATTTCAGAAAATTAAACAAATTTAATAAACATGTTCTAAAAACACTAAGATTAATAGAATGTGTAGTGGAGTAGTTGAATATTAAAAACTAATTAATATTATGTATTAGACAACACTCCAAAAAAATTGTATTTCTTCTAAAAATTAACATGCGAGAGCTAGTGACACACACTTTGTATTAGAATTACGAAATAAGAATTTTACATATAATATTCATATTAAAATAGTAAAATTTACCAGAAAATTTAAAATCTTTTGTTTTTATCATTTAAGAGTAATCAGATACTATAAAGTGAATTTTTAGTACTATTTTCATATTCCTTAAAAATGTAAAATATTGTCAATAAATTTAACAAGATTTAACTTTCAAATAATACTATAAGAGTATAAATCTATATAGAGTCCCTTTGCAGTAAGGCTAACCGTGGTAGATTCTCGTGGTCTTCCTCTCCATGTAACGCAAATGCTGACTAGTTCCATCAAAAAGTCCTCCACGGAGGCAAATTTTTCTCAATACTTGATCCAGGAGTTCCGGCCTTCTCTTCTGGATTGGGTTTAAAATTACAAGACTACGAAGTTGAACATTAATAGTAGAAAACCCATGAAATTGGGACTTCTGTACAACGACGGTTATAAAATAAAACAATTAGTGCAGGATATATTTTAAGTATGAAATCAGATACGATGATGTACTTTCTCAGAAAAACACATACCTCTTTTTGATGGTTTCGGATTCCAAAATACTGAGAGTAGCCGTAGTATTAATTACATTAGATTCCAGTAATTGGGTCAGAAGAGAGGTCAAAAGTTTTGAACATTTTATTTTACTTTTTACGTATTTTGTTACATCGTTTAAATCGAATTAAATTTTTTTTTACTCAGACCTATAAAATTCGTTGATTCAAAGATAATTCCATGCAAAAAATAACTTTTTATAAATATTTATTATTTTCTATTATTTCATTTAATAATAGTCGAAACATTTTGAATTGTAAGGTAATTAATTGTTTATATCATTTTGAATTTAATTTCACACGAATTTTTCGAAATCGGTCGAATAGATCCTGAGAAAAAAAATTTTAAAAAGTCGTATTTTTAAAATTCAATTTCTCAGTAAATATTTGACCAATATCCTTCAAACTGTTATATTTTTCCTTACAAAAATACAGACTTTAAAATGGCGTAGAAAATTGTATACCTTAAAATTCAAAATTTTTTATTATTAAAAAAAGGAATAAAAATACTGAATATTAACTAAAAGTTATTTTTTACATGGAATTATCTTTGGGTAAGAGAATTTTATAATTGTGAGCAAAATTTTTCCTGTCAGCTTAGGAAGTTCTCAAAATTTAGCGAAATACGCAAAAAGTAAAATTAACATTAAAGGATCCAAACTTCGAATCTCTGTTTTGATCAAGCTATTAGGGCCATATTTCCCGGATTTCCCGGATTCTCCCTATATTTTGAAGGTCAGAAATTCGAGTCCGTCGTAAAAAAGTCCGTCGTTTATTCCGTCATCCGTCGTTTATTCAGAGAAAGTGTGTTTTGTGTCTGATTTATACATTAAAAATTATTGTTTATTAAGTTACAATATGTAATTAGTTGCTAGAAACACATGTAACAGTAACAATGTAAACTTTCTTATTTTGGTAATTTTTTTTATTCCTTTGCTCACTCTATAATTCGATTTCAAGGATCTCAGTTTCCAAGCGTATTTTTAACCAATTAATTATAGTTTTTATTTTTTAAACTTCTTCTATAGTTTTCTAATTTGTTCTAATATTTACTTCTTTGAGTAAATGTCAGGAAAATTGTTTTAATGGAATTATGTTACATTTCTTAAAAAATAATACAATTAGTAAAACAAACGTAATAATTAGTAAAATCAAACGCCTGTTTATACCTGAGAATAATATCAAGAAAGGACGATAGAAGAAAATTAAGTTATGGACAGAAAAAAACTCATAAAAACGTAATTAATTTTACGTTGATGTGGCTGACAAATATATCTAGATCTTCCTTGTTTATTAATGATCATCTCCTAATATTTTTTGTGTGCAATGAGTTTGCTCGAAACGTTAAGATGACAATTTTTTATAATTTATTAGCGAACCAGTTAAAAATGTAACTAATTTAGTAACTCAATTTCTTTTCAGTCATCATTTAAATGTAGTCAATAATCCCATCTCTTTTCCACGAGCGAGAGTTACATGAATCGCTTAATACCTCTAATTAATTTTCGAAATACATCGCTATGACAAATTAGTCGCTTGTCTTTGAATTGAATAGACAGCAGAAAACCAGACTTCGACTTTGATCGCATTAATTGTGTTTCTGGTAAATGGATTTTAGATGGAACGTTAAACTATTTTGCAGATTCAGTGGTACTATTATTATGGAATTGAAAATCCAGTTGAAGAAATTGAACAATTCGATTAATTCTATCTAGCTATTGAAATTATTCTATGCAAGATGGCATTATATTACTGCTTCAGTAAATTATATCTGACAGAATAAAATATAGAATATTTTTCTCCTATTTGGAATTATTAACATATTCATGAGTTGCCATACAGACTCTTTTCCTTCGAATGGAAACTTTTAAAACAAAAATAATAATTTTTTTTTGACAGCTAGTTTTTTTTTAGATAAAAGTTTAGTTTTTTTTTTAGATAAATTTTGTTTTGTAATACTCGCGTAAGGACATTAAATTAAGGACTATAATATTATATTTTTAATCAATGTAACGGATGTTTATTATTTCAGCAAATGATATGTATTTATTTATTTATAATCGTCGTTAAACAGCCGACCCAATCTTCGGGTTTACGACTACTAATATTCAACTCCGTAGCCTTGTAATTTTGAACCCAATCCAGAAGACAAGAGAACTCCTGGATCGAGTATTGGGAGAAATTTGCCTTAGTGGAACACTTTTGATGGAGCTAATCCGCATTTGCGTTACATGGAGAGTAAGACCACGAGAACCTTTCAAGTTTAGCCTGACGGCAAGGGGACTTTAACCCGTGATCCGTCTACCAGTGAGGATATTTCACGTCAGCACTGTGGTCGGTGCAAGCCGGATGCGGAATTCGTATCGACTTGAATTCGAACCCGGTTCGGTCCATTGGAAAGCGAACGCTCTTGTAACATTTCTTCATACAGCCTCATTTAAACGGTTATGAATCAGGAAATAAGGCACTTGCCACCGATTAGGGGTTCCAGGCTCGCTCCCATGACTGGTATCCATGATTGGTTTGATGCTCCCGGCTAGCACCACTCATAGTGCTGACGTAAAATACCGAGGAAAAGTCATGGGTTAGAATACCCTTGCAGTCTGGCTGACCATGGGAGGTTTATGCATTTTCGGCAAAGCGAATGCGGGTTAGTTCTATCAGACTTGTACAGATTTGTACTAATATTTGTGTCCAAAAGTTTACTTGTTTTCTATGTTGGGTGTCAAATTACAAGGTTACGGAATGGACATTGATAGCTGCAAACCAAAAAATGAATTGGCTTTTCAAAGCTGGTTGCAAAATAAATTAAAAGTATAGTGTCACATAATGTTTGATGTGCATAATTTTTTACATACTCTTCCTATAGCGACTGTTCATTTTATTTCTTCACAACTGGCATCTTAGATTAATTCTTAAAATAGCGATAGAATAAATGAAGTGACGAAAGAAAAGAAATGAATCTGTAAGCTACAGGGTGAAATCGAAGATATAATATATTTTACCAAAATCTTTTTATCTTCGCAGATCTTCGTAAGTGACGATTCCTGATATAGATTGACTTAATATTTAATAAGCATTAACTGCTATTAACTGCTACTATAACGACTGTTCCTTTTTATTCTGTTTATATTTTATAATGATTATTTAATTATTTTGTATTTCTTATTTTAATTTTATAACCGTCGTTGCATAACCCACCCAATTTAGAATTTACGGCTACTAATGTTCAATTACGAAGCCCTGTGACTTTAAACCCTATCCAGAAGACAGGGGAACTCCTGGATCAAGTACTGGGGGAAATTTGATTTCGTGGAGGACTTTTTGATGCAATTAATCCGCATTTGTGTTACATGGAGAGGAAGACCACGGGAACTTCCCATGTTTAGCCTGATGGTAAGGGGACTCTAACCCATGATCCGTCTACCACTGAGGATATTTTACGTCAGCACTGTGGTCGGTGCGAGCTGGGTGGGGATTTTAAATCGACCAGCCATATCTGGGGTTCAAACCTGGATCACCTCATTGGGAGGCAAGCTCTCTATCCGCTGAGCCACCACGGCTCTAATAATTGTAATTATAAATGAATAATTGAAACGAGGAGGAGAAAATGAGTCATTGTATGGGTCTTAGGGTTTGAGTATGGGTTTTAGTAAATAAGCTAAGTCTTGAATGAGGGAATCGCCTAATAAATAAGAGAATTGTAAATTGAAAAATATACTATATTTTTTCTTATTATTGCGAAACACATTTTTTCCATTAAATGTTAAAATATTTAATTTATTTTAAAATAGAACGGTTGTTCTTATCATTGGTTCTCTTATCTTGGTATCGGTTGTTCTTATCTTATCATTGAGTAGAGCTACCATTACGCATGGAAAGTGAAGCCATACCCTCTTGGTCACGGCCATATTTCGGTAACCAAGGTCACCATAGTCAAATTTTTTTATGGTTTTCCATTGCTGGACCAACATAATCTCGATGGTAACCATCAATACTTCCATCAGGAACCATTACATTTTTGATGGTAACCAACATTAGCAAACCATCACCCCTAAGTAGGATTTATGTCTGATTTATGATGGTCCAACATAAGAATAGTAACTTGTTTTGACGGTTTGTTCATGTTGAAACATCAGAAATGTCCCTCATAGTTTCTTAGAAATCAAATGTTGGAACGATTATAAACCACCATCACCCCAATGTCGGAATTCGGACTGATTATTGATCATCCAACATAAAAACACTCCAACTGCCTGAGAACCATCAAGAATTCCCATTAAACCATCGTGGAAATATATCGATGGAACCATCATGGTTTGTTGGTCCATGAGAATCAAACTTCTCTTGATGGTTAACCATCTTAGTATCAAAGTAGCATTTTCCATCATGGAATGATGGATGTTTGTGTTGGCATATCAAAGACCATGCACGTATAACGGAAAATGGTGGATGATGGTGACCATCAAATGATGCTGAACCATCATGAGTCACACTGAAACTAACAAAAACCATCAAAATGTTTTGATGGGACCATCAAGAAGTTTGATTTGGGCAGTATAAAACGCTTTACCACTATCAAAATTAAGAGATATATTTATAATTGAAAGAGAATTATATAGACACTAATAGAAAACTTTTTTTTTACATAATTATGAACTTAATGTACTTAAACTTTATGAATATGTGTGTTCAAAAAATTATTCTCCAAAATAATAATGTCAACATTAGCTTGATAATGACATTTACAAGGTTCAATAAGAACAATCATTCGAATATGTATGATATGTAGACTAAATTATTATTACTAATTTACCGTTGAATGATCAGTTTAAAATTTTTTTGACTAAAACCATTTTTTTTAAAGAGAAGTAAATTAGTATTTTAGTATTTGTTTAGTCTGATTAGATATACGAGGGTTGATAGTGGCAACTTAACCTTGAAACTCACAGAAGGGTGGGCATGCGCAAATAGGGTATGGGTGTGGTGAGGTGGCGTTGTTGTGGATATGTAGAGTGCGAAAAACAGTCGTTCATCTTAGAAGGGTAGTTGTTGCGTGGCGTTAAAGTGAGGAGTTTCGTTTCCATCGCTCTAAAGCATGTTGTCAAAAGGCTTAATGACGAAAAAAGACGATATGCTTGAACCCATCGTGCTACTGTCCTATACGGTAAAGCAGTTGCGCCACAGGCTTCCACTAATCCTCGATAGCATTCTGTTGCATTTTTGCCACGGGCAACTTCGATTTTAAGCCACGACCGCTGATCACCTTTTGAAAACATGCTTTAGAGCGATGGAAACGAAGCTCCTCACTTTAACGCCGCACAACAACTACCCTTCTAAGTAAATCGACTGTTTTTTGCACTCTACACATCGACAACAGCGCCACCTCCCCCCACTCATACCCTATTTACACATGCCCGCCCTTCTGTGAGTTTCAAGGTTAAGTTGCCACTATTTAATTTACTACCCTCAAATGGGTCTCAAAAGCATTGATGTACGCTTACTTTCGTATTTGTACAAGAACACTTTTATGCATTTTTTTTCTTTTTCAAACCAAGACTCACAATCTTTATATTTTTAAAATATTTGCTAAATTAATTTCAATATGCTATATTTAAAAAAAATTAGTCGATATAATTTTGAGCATTTTTTTTTGCGAAATCTAAAATGAAAATCAAATTTAATTCCAGGTACCCACTATTTTTTTAAACTTGTTATATAACTGATAAATACAGTCGGACCTCTCTTTAACAAAGTCGCTATATCCCGATAAAAAGTTCGTTATATGGAAAATTCGTTAAATAGAAAAGTACCATTTAAAATATTTAAACAACACAAATCAGATTTTAAATTCATAAACACTAGACACGATTAAAATAACAATTGATGCACCTTCTATCTTGTTAATTAGTATCTACTATCGAATTGTTGAAAATGATTTTAGCAAAATGGTTTGGTGATTTCTTCATCATTTCCGTCTTTATCTTCCTCACAATTTATTGCTGTATTGTTTTTAGTTTCATACTGTCCAAAATATCCGATTCAGTTAATGTAAATGTGGTTGCAGCTACAGAATCATTAATTATCATCGTTAATTTCGTGGTTTTCTCTTAGCTGTACCTATAATTTTTAAGCTCTTCTAAAGGAATATCATCCTCGTCCGCCTCGCTGACTAGGAATCCACCTTTGGCATAATAGTTAAGAATACTACGATTTGTAGCATCATAGTTCAATGCTTTATAAATTTCTGTTATGATTTCTCGTAAATTGATTTATGGCCTGGATTCCTGTGTGAAATGCAAACAAAAAGTGAAAGGGACTTTACCGCTTCCTCTAAAAGTTAAGCGTTTGAGAAAATCAATTCAAGTTCATTTCCCCCATAAAATGCGTTTGCAAGTTTGAAATGTTCCGAAATATTTTGGGAAATAGGGAAAGTGGATCTTAAAGAAAAGTTCGTTGAATAGAAAATTCACTTCGCTATTTGGATGTTATTTTACGAATAAGTTTCCGAAATGTTCTTGGTTCCTCGAAAAAAGAGATAGCAAAATAGAGAAATTCGAAAAATGGAAGTTCGTTAAATAGAAGTTGACTGTAGTTTATTGAACGAGCTTTATTTATTATGAACATTTCATTCGATATTGATGCTGTCGAAATCTTCGAACCTTCATTTAATGATACTCTCACAATTCAACATTTTGTGTTAATAAGCAAAACTTTAGGGAAGTTATTCACAGTCATTATCAGGTTGCAGCAGTGCAAGGGAAAAGCAGGGCCGTTGACTATTTTAAGTCTATAAATGTGAGCATAGAGACATGGTTGTTTTTTCGAAGATCACTGATCTCCTGATTCCTGTTATAGTTGGGGAGATTAAAGATGGTTTCACACTTTAACTTTTCCATCAGTTTTTGTTTCCAATGAAAGCTTCATAAGCATTTATATCGACTCAAGATCAGATTTTGTTTCCCAATGGAAGCATAGTAAAAATTAAAATCGACTCAAGATTAGTTTTCTATTTCTTTCCCCATAGACGTAGAATAAGAATAAAAATCAACTCAAGATCAGTTTTTGTTTCTCAATAGAGACAGAATAAGAATTAAAATCGACTCAAGATCAGTTTTTGTTTCACAATGAACACATAATAAGAATAAAAATCTACTCAAGATCAATTTTTGTTTTACAATGAACACATAATAAAAATGAAAATCAACTCAAGATCATTTTTTGTTTCACAATGAACGCATAATAAGAATAAAAATCGACTCAATATCATTTTTTGTTTCCCAATAAGCGCGTAATAAGAATAAAAATCGACTCAATATCAGATTTTTTTCCCTACTGGACGCATAATAAGAATAAGAATCGTCTAAGGATCAGTTTTTGTTTTCCCAATGAACGCATAATAAGAATAAAAATCGACTCAAGATCATTTTTTGTTTCCCAATGAACGCATAATAAGAATAAAAATCGACTCAAGATCAGATTTTGTTTCCCAATAAGCGCGTAATAAGAATAAAAATCGACTCAAGATCAGATTTTGTTCCCTACTGGACGCATAATAAGAATAAGAATCGTCTAAGGATCAGTTTTTGTTTTCCCAATGAACGCATAATAAGAATAAAAATCGACTCAAGATCATTTTTTGTTTCCCAATGAACGCATAATAAGAATAAAAATCGACTCAAGATCAGATTTTGTTTCCCAATAAGCGCGTAATAAGAATAAAAATCGACTCAAGATCAGATTTTGTTCCCTACTGGACGCATAATAAGAATAAGAATCGTCTAAGGATCAGTTTTTGTTTTCCCAATGAACGCATAATAAGAATAAAAATCGACTCAAGATCATTTTTTGTTTC
>NC_092204.1:7460810-7497916 GCF_043381705.1 Parasteatoda tepidariorum
GTGGAGGACTCTTTGATGGAACACGAGACACGATTAAAATAGCAATTGATACACCTTTATCTTGTAAATTATTATCTACTATCGAATTGTTTAAAATGATTTCATCATATGAAGGCTTGGCGATTTCTTCATCATTTCCGTCTTCATCTTCCTCACAATTTATTGCTGTATTGTTTTTATTTTTCACACTGTCCAAAATATCCGATTCAGTTAATGTTTCTGTGGTTGCAGCTTCAGAATCATTAATTATCATCGTTAATTTCGTGGTTTTCTCTTAGCTGTACCTACATTTTTTAGGTTCGTCTAAAGGAATATCATCTTTGTCCGCCTAGCTGACTAAGAATCAAGCTTTAGCATAACTGTTAAGAATAATACGATCTGTAACATCATAGTTCCATGTACTACAAATTTCTGTTATGCTTTCTCGTAAATTGATTTTGCCATGGATTCCTGTTTGAAATGCAAGCAAAAAGGGAAAGAGATTTTACCGCTTTCTCTAAAAGTTAAGTGGCTGCAAAAATCAATTCAATGTCATTTTCCCAATAAAATGCGTTAACAAGTTTGAAATGTTCTGAAATAGTGTTGGAAATAGAGAAAGTGGATCTTAAAGAAAAGTTCGTTAAATAGAAAATTCACTTCGCTGTTTAGAAATTATTTCGCGAATAAATTTCCAAAATGTTCTTGATTCCTCGAAAAAAAATCGCAAAATAGAGAAATTCACCGTTTCTAGTTTATTGAATGAGTTTTATTTATTATAAACATTTCATTCGATATTGAAGCTGTCTTTCTAGCGTCTATACGAAACCTTCATTTAATGATTCTCTCACAATTCAATATTTTGAGTTAGTAAGCAAAACTTAAAAGTTTAGAAATTAAAGTGTTTATTAATAAATTATTCATTACCTCAAAAATTTATTTGCAATAAGAAATTAAAATAAAGTGAAGTTTTTCTCACAGGCATAGAAAATGCATAAAAAATATTTCCACATGGTCTACAATATTAGGCAAATTTCTAAACATTGTACATTTAAGTTGCTTTTTAATATTATTTTTTAATATTTGAGACTAAATGATAATGCATATTATTGATTCTCCTCTAACTCACATCAATATATAAAATTAGAGAACATTTTTTTTACTTTCTGCTTTTTGAGACTTTTTAACAGATCTTAGACACTCTCGTATAACTGATTTCAGACAGGCAATAGTATTATGACTGTCATCACTTAAAATGAATTCAGGGTGCGTAGCCAAATTTTTCAACAAAAAATAAGCACCTTTTAAGCACTTTTCAAGCACTTAAAAATATTTTAAGAACTTTAGAAAAAAAAATATAATTAGGCAGGGTCGGTAAGTTTTTGACTACTGACGGTTCTAACCGTCATGTCAAAAAAAAAACTTTTGGTATAGTTTCTGACAGTTGTCAAAAATCATGAAATTTCGAATCATGTAAAACGAATGGCGTTTTCATACGTTACGGACTGATGGTAAGCCGAAATAGATTGAGGTTGTATTAATTGTAAAAATTTCGAATAGAACAAGGTATTTTTGCCTAATTCCTGGAGAAAATCAACATGGTAAAAGAAAAATCTAATTTTGGAAAAGGGAATCTTAAGCACTTTCTAAAAACACCAAATGAAAAAAAGCACCTTTAAGGGTTTTTAAAAAACGAAAATCGGAAATAAGCACCTTTAAGCACTTTTTAAAAAAGCTACGCACCCTGTAATTAGTAGATTAGAACAGGTAGCATTTTTGACTTTTTGGCCGTTATACAGATACATCTTAATTTGGATGTAATAAAATGATTATTGTCTCAGAGAAATAAATACGATCATTTAAGAAAAATTGATTTATTAAGTATTGAAAATGGGGAGTATCCAAAAAATATAAAAATAATAAAGGAAAGAAATTCCTTAAGGGGATCAAGATAAAACATTATCGTACATCAAGAAATTTACTTAGCATTTTTCATATTCAACGATTGGGACTGGGATGTCCGAAAGGGCACCACCAGTCACCAAAACTTGAAAGTGAATGAATTATTCCCAACGGACAGTTAAGAGCATGGTAAGAGATTCAAGGTTGGTTATTTATCGAAAGATAACATCGCCAAAAATAAAACCAATCCCCAAATATCAATATTGGATTTGAAAATACTTTGGCGATCGCGAATCTCCAACAAGACTGTGAGAATTAGTATAATCATGCAACCGAAACAACTCATACATGTGTTTAGAAATTAAGAATGAAGAATTATAAATAGACTTTTGTTTTCGATTAGGCGCGACAGTAAATTATAATGAGTATACATTAGTATTGAAATAACAAGTCAGCCGTTACATGGATCGATAAGAAAAGAATTAAATATTTTATGTTTGCTTTTTTATAAATGTTAGCAAAAATTAACTAATTGATTTAATTTAGTTACAATTTGATTAAGAATGATTACAAAAATAAGTTTAAGAAATTAAGGAAATTTTAAAAGCTAGGTAATATGTAGTGCCTATTGTGGCATCACAAATAGTAGACCTAGCAGCCTACATTTTCGGGCATGGGTCTTTACTCAATTATATTATTCCTGATGATGATCCTGACTCCCTTAGAAGTTTTTCTCAACATTTACGCTTCCCCTTCTTATATATAGTGATTTTAAAGGTGTACAATTTGACAAGATATAGACTAAATTGCTATTTTAAAAGTATAAATAATTTAGATTGGAAATCCCCACTCCCAAATTTTATTTCATTATGTAACCGTCGTTGAACATTCAACCCAATTTTTTGGTTTACGACAATTAATGTTCAACTCCATAGTCTTGTCATTTTGAAACCTAATCCAGAAGACAAGGGAACTCCTGGATCAAGTGTTGGGAAAAATTTGCCTTCGTGGAGGACTCTTTGATGGAACTAACCCGCATTTGTGTTACATGGAGATGAAGACCTCGAGAACCTTCCGCCTAGCCTGACGGCAAAGGGACTCTAACCCGTGATTCGTCTACCACTGAGGATATTTTACTTCCGCACTGTGGTCGGTGCAAGCCGGATTCGTATAGACCAGCCATCGTTGGGATCAATCCCGGTTCACCTCTTTGGAAGGCGAATGCTCTGTTCCCTGCAAGCTCAAGTATTAGTATAACTGCAACAAAACATTTGTTCCTTGGTATTATTTACAATAGGTGCGGATAAAACATTATTGAGTGAATATTTTTTTAGCACATTGAATGCTAGGCTAATTTTACATGGCTTGCCCGTCTGACCACGGTAAATAACCACAAATCTAAATTTACAAATATTAGACAGATTTTGATGGTTTTTTTAAAAGGTTATAGAGCATAAATTTATTACATACCGTTTCTGTTTTTAATGGACCACACAATCTTTGAAGTAAAATGTTTGGAAATTTTTTACCTAGTATCATGTGAGATTTCTAAATAAATTGTTTTGCTCAAATTAGAAATCTATGACAATTTAAAAGAATTTATTTATTTTGATAAATCTTTTAAAATTATGTAAAAATATAAAATATAAAAATTATCAATTGCTTCACAAATAAGAATAATAACAAGTCTTCAAATTTTATCTTTAGACACATATTTTTTAATATTTCTTATTCAGCTAGGTGTGGCCGATCGGACAGCGTACCTGACTGTGGAGCTAATGGTTGTGGGTTCGAACCCCGCTCAGGGCATGGATGTGTCTCTCTGTGTGTTGTTCTCTATTGTGTGATGTGTGAATGAGGCCCACCCTATAAACAGCGGATATCTGTGGCAGTGTGGCGTGGGTAATGTTGCTCGCCACCGTGACTTAGTTTCACAGATGCTCATATAGTAACGTTAAATGAGCAACACTTCCAACATCTTCTGAGTCAATAACATCAGTGCCTGCTGTAATAAAAGAATATATATATGTTCAACTAGGTGAGAAATGAACTATACACAAACAAGACCTCGTATCAAGCAAGATACAAACAAGTAAAACTGAACAATAAAAGAAAGTGAAAGACCCAAGGTGTCAAACTAAACAAAAGCTCCCTAGTCTCCCAATAGCGATTCAAATGGATTATTTTTTCAGCGCTGAACAGAGGGGAAGTTATTCACAGTCATTATCAGGTTGCTTCAGTGCAAGGGAAAAGCAGGGCCGTTGGCTATTTTAAGTCTATGAAAGTGAGCATATAGACATGGATGTTTTTAAAAAATCACTGATCTCCTGACTCCTAGTCGGGGAGATTAAAGATGGTTTCACACTTTAACTTTTCCATCAGTTTTTGTTTCCAATGAACGCATAATAAGAATAAAAATTGACTCAAGAACAGTTTTTGTTTCCCAATGGAGGAATAATAATATAAATAGACTCAGAATCAGTTTTTATTGAACTTTAGCAGCGTTTGCAGGAAACACAGAAATATTTTTTCACTTAATCTACAACTAAAAGCATTAGAATTATTATTTCAACGCAGTTATCTTTAGCGATCAATTAAACCCTCATATAATGATCAAGTCAAACATTCAGGAAAACTAATAAAAAATTGTGACCGGAAGAGCAAAATAAATGAAAAAAATATAACTATTTATATCTAATTTTTGTGCAAATTGAAGCTAAATTCTCAGTGTAAGAAATTATAATATCTCAAACTATTTTATTGATAATACAATTGGCGAACGTAATATTTCTTTACTTTTTCGACAATCATAAATGTTTGACTTCTAAAAGGTCCTATTGTGTTGCAGGAATTGATGCAAATAGTCAAATAATTAACACTATCATTGTACGGTTAATTCAACTTTGGTAACATGAATGAATTCGAAACGTATTGAAACTGCTCCCTCTGCCTCGAGGGATATTTAATATTTAGATTAAAGTTCACAAATGAGATATTTTGAAACAATTAATGGCAACGCTATTTGGATTAACTTAATATTTTTCCTGGGAACACAATTACATTTCGACCGACTGTTTTCATTGTTTCAAAGTGAATGCTCAAACATTGGGAATAATAAGTCTCTATTAAATAGAATATATCAACCCAATTATGATAACAAAACTGAAATTATAACAATAATTTCAATTATGACATTGAAGTAAATAAGAATGTCATCTTATTTCAGAAGTATAATTAACTAATTATTATTATTTTAATTATCTATTATTATTTTAAAGCCCCAAAAGGAATGTTGTTAATGTGTCTTTTTTACATCTGTATTTAGAGAAGAGATATGCAGCAAAATATTATTTTCCATTGTCATTCTTAATGTATGTTTTAAATGCGACTGAAGATTTTTTAAAAATATTTTCATAACAGTCGTTTAACAGCCGACTCAATTTTTGGGTTTACGACTACTTAATGTTCATTTCCGTAGTCTTGTAATTTTTAACCCAATCCAGAAGACAAGGGAACTCCTGGATCAACTGTTTGGAGAAATTTGTTTTCGTGGAGGACTCTTTGATGGACCTAACCTGCATTTGCGTTACATGGAGAGGAAGATCACGTGAACCTCCCCCTATCAGCCTGATGGCAAAGGGACTTTAACCCATGATCCGTCTACCACTGAGGATATTTCACGTCAGCACTGTGGTCGGTGCAGATTCGCATCGACTAGCCATCACTGGGATTTGAACCTGGTTCACCTCATTGGAAAGCGGACGCTCTATCACCTGAGCTATAGCGGCTCTGACAGAAGATTTTATAAAAATTTAGAACAGGAAAAGTTCATTTTGGATAATAGTTAGTTTAGGTTAAAATAACTAATTCCGGCAGCTAGACTGTATGGCATGACAGAACGTTTCTCAGATTTTCCTCTTTTAGTTCAAAATATTGTCGACAGATGGTGCTGCAAGCCTTTCTGTTGTTTATTCGGATGCAGTTTGATACCTAAAATATTCGCCCTCCGTTTAGGTTATATGATTGTGTTTGATGGTAAACTTTTCGAAAAGATCATTATACAATTTTCATCCATTGAAGATATTTTTTTCAGTTTTTTTTATTTGATTTCCAGGATTGCTATTGGCTGCACCATCTATCCAATGAAAGTTGAATTAAAAACATTCTATAAGGAAACCTCTGTTGCATAAATTATGCCCTGTGATATAAAGTTGCTGCAAGAATTGTTTTTAATTATAACCGTTATTCCGTTAAAAAGTTTTTAAAAGACGTTAGTCTAGTTTAGGATACCCTATTTATTATGGTTTTTATCATCCACTGCTCTTATCTTGCAGCTTTTAATTTGTGTCATGATTGAAATTCAATTTTAATAAAAATAATTTCAAATTATTACCTATTAACTTTTAATTTATTATCTCTTTAGTATTAATTTTAATTAAGTCTATTTAAAACTCATAACAATTAAATTGAAAATTCGCAGAAAATTTCAAATTATATAAAGAGTTTTATGGAAATTAATGCTATGAAATTTAAACTATTTATGGATAAATTTCGTGATAAAATGTTTCAAGAATTAATTAAAATGAAATATTTTTAATAATTCCTCAAATGAAAGATTCAATTGACTAACGAAATAAAGAAAGATTAATTCTAATTGTAAACTATGAGGGGGTAATTATTAAGTAATAATTTTAAAAACTAAAAAAAAAATATTGTCATTTATCATATCAGCTTGCAATTTGAGTAAGGTAAAGGATTGGTTTCAATAATATTTGTTAGGAAATAAATTGTGCATTTTAAAGGATGAAAAAAATGCTTTTGTTAGCCTTTTTCAATTGTAGACGTTGCGAATATTTTTTAAATTTGATATCTGTAGTGTATTTGATAAAAATGTTTAAAAAATCTGTACTAATTATTCAATTAAAATTTATAATTCGCTTTAAAAATATAAAAGTCTGCAAATTCTCTTAATTTCTTGCACCAGTGTAGTTAATATCGTCACTGATGCTAATAATACATTAACATGAATTCAAATTTGCTTAGCAAAATATCAGTGTTGCCACTCACATTAAGTTTGTCAATTCCGTCGTGTTTTCTTTATTTTATTTTGTATTACATTATCTTTTGAGTATCTATAAGTTCAAATATATAAACGCAGAAGATAATTAACATTATCTTTTGCGTTTGTGAAACTGGCAATTATTTTTTTATAATATTACGTTAAAGAACTTACGATACGTTGTGTCTAAAAGAATTCGATACGATTTTCATCTATAAGATGTACGATTTTACTTCCAACATCCATGTAAATAATATATTGTAAATAGTTATATTATTCTGAGTGTTTGTACTGTAAAATAAAGTATTTAGAAGCAAAAGAATCTCGAGTCATAACAATCAGTTTTCAGTTTCCGAAGCTTAATTTTTTTGTAAAAAAACACAAAAGGATATAAACAAGAATACAATTTAGAACAATAGCTAATAAATTTTACGAAAAACATTTTAAAATGCAATTAAGGCTTAAGTAGCCTTGTTTCCAAAGGTTTTAAATTCAGACAAATCTTGCCTTTATTTATTACTTAAATATATTTCCTGAACTTTATTTCTTTGAAAAACTTTGGGAACA
This sequence comes from Parasteatoda tepidariorum, assembly GCF_043381705.1. Lineage (NCBI taxonomy): Eukaryota > Metazoa > Arthropoda > Arachnida > Araneae > Theridiidae > Parasteatoda > Parasteatoda tepidariorum. The sequence goes on from NC_092204.1 coordinate 7,468,315, forward strand.
CATTATTTTTATGAGATTCTTTTCTTTTTCTTTCTAAGAGATTAATTCCTATTAAGATATGCTTCGGTGAAAATATTTAAAGTCTTACTTGCTAAAATGGAAATAATAAATTGAAATATTAAGTTATTTTGCCATTAAAAAGGATTGCAAATGTGATTAGATTCTGAATCCTTACATATGAGACCAAATTTTTCTCTTAAATCGGATTAAAGAAATAATTTATTTTATCTTTTACTTATTTATTTTTTTGAAATACTGATATAGTATGTTATAAAAAAGCTAAATCTTTAGAAAAATGTTTCTAATTATTTATCAGGAGATTACATAATACCAGGACTGCTTTTTGCAAAATATTTCATAGAGTTGTAAACAATTAAAAACTAAATCTTTCAATTAGTACTTATTACCAAAATTAATTAATCATCACTGGGTTCCATAAAATAGTACGGAGAGTTTTTAACTCTCCTCCTTAATGAATCAGTTCCTTTTCTCCATTAATTATGCTTTTTAGTATAGAGTTACTTTTTACATTTAGAAACTATTACCAAAATTAATTAAACATCATTGGGTTTCATAAAATAGTACGGAGATTTTTTTTATTTTTCCTCCTAAATGAATTAGTTCAATTTCTCCATTAATTATGCTTTTTAGTATAGAGATTATTTTTTACATTTAGTAACAATTTAGTAGTATTTTTTACATTTAGTAGCAGTAAGGTAATATACGCTTCTCTTAAATGAATTAGTATAATTTCTTCATCAATTTTTCTCTTTAGTACGCAGCTTATTTTTAATTAATCCAGAATCATTATTGTCAATAATAGTATGGCGATTTTTTACCATTTTCCTGAATGATTTATTACTAGCTATCCATTAATTTTGACGTTGACTGCCTATGTACACGTTGACGTTTTGCTGAGTTCATCTGACACAAGGAATAAAAAATAATTGAATATTTTAGAACGGGCAATAAACTTTATGAGATGTTCTATGAGAACGCTCAGTAAACAAACATCATTGACGCTATCGTTAAAATCGTTTGCAGTTCCATTTATATGAATGAGTTAAGCTCAAAACCAATGAGAAATTGTCGCTTTTACTCTTTGTCCAAACTAGATCAAATGGTTATGGAGTTATGAATGACACACACACGCAGAAACAAGCACACACAAACTATTTATTTTACTATTATAGATTTAGAAAGTTTTAAGGGATTTTTTTTTCATGAGCATAATAGCATATAAGTTCCCGTTATGTTTAGTATAAATAACAAATCAAATATCTTTAGGCGTTACATTACTTAGTTCAAAAGCAGTTATATCAGAAAATGTTAGACACTGTTTGTAAATAATGTAATTTTATTTTATTTTGTAACCCTAGTTAAAAAACCTTATTATATATTTTCTAAATCAATTATTTATAAAGGGGAAAATTGTTAGGAAAAATATGTGTTTTTTACTGAAAAAGCATTTTTTTGAATGAATTCTAGTAGTTTCAAGTATTTAATTTTTTGCAAATATACTATTTGTTTTACATAAAAATTTAGTGCTAGAGCACTAATGTTTATATAAAAATTATTATATTTGCCATCAACTTCACTAAATGGATAATGATATATGACAATTAAGTCATTTAATAAAATTTTAGTCATATTGAAAATTTTTTGTTCTTATTTAGGCAATTATTTTCATGCTTAGGGCTACTGAAAGCAACTATTTTATTCATTTTTAGTGGCAACCCTGCCAATGAAATACTGATGAAATTCAGGGATTTTTTAATAATAAGGATCCGATCAAAAGATTTCTTTGTTAAATAAGAACTCATTAACAACAATGAAAAACGATTTCTACCATTATGTCTTTATGTTACATTTGAGATTACATTCAAAATTTCAAATGTGGAGTTTTGTAAAAAAAATCAGTTTTGTAAATTTATGAAAGCATGCTTGTTATTTAGGTATTAATGCATATAAATATAATTTCGGATATTTAAATTTGTAGGAGAGCTAACAGAAAAAAACAAATAAACCACAAAACTCCATTTCGCAAACGATATGCATAATAAGTTACAGTTTAGGTTTTTCTAAATATACAGTTTTAAAATAAGCAATAAAAGTAAAGTAGCTAGAATAAAATTGAGATTCATTGCTAAAGATTTATTCATAACATTCCTTTATCTATTAAACATATTGAATTCAATTTATAATTAAAATGCGTTTCACTAGAGTTCATTAAAGACCACATAATGTCTCTTTTGGCATAAAATGTTTTTTGTTCGATTGTGTTTTTCAAAATATTCTTCCCGCTCATTATGTTCTCTAAATTGTTTTTTATTGCGTCTTGTATTGAAATTAAAATTCTAAAGACTTTAAATTTTATTATTTCTTTCGAATAATTGCTTTCTCTTTTTGTAAGTCTCAAGAAAAGAGCAAAAGAAGCCATTTTTTCCCTTTTGAATTTACGAACTTAACTTTAAATAAACGTCTTTAAAGGTTTCATTAGTTCATTCATAAAGATACATGAAATGAGGAGTACCATTATTCCTGTTGATGTATTTATCTTTAAACTAATGACATGGGTGCGACAGGAACGAATAACGTAAAGATAATTTAGTTTTTTTTTTTTTTTTTTGGTTCAAAAGTTGAAAAAAGTATTTTTCGATTGATTTTTTTGCTTTTATTGTTTTTATGAAAAAGATCTTTTTACAGTAATCATGCATAAGATTTTTTTCCCTACGTGTCTTAGATTGGAGTTTTTACAAAGCTTCTGAGAATTTTATGCATGTTTTTAATATATCTTTTCCCCTTTATATCTTTTCTAATATTTTTTCTGAATATTATTTTGGAATTTACTTACAATACATTAAATTATTGAAGCGATGATAAAATAATATCTCAATATTTTGTTTTAAAATTGTAAAAATGGCCTTTAAAACTCATTAATAATTGTGAAGGTACATCAGTTTGAGAAACAGATTTTTTTTCTAAATTTAACTACAGGTTTGAAACAAAAATTGTGGACAGAAGTTTAAGCTTAAAATCTGTATTAATGGCGAAAATTATTTTAAATGGTAAGTTGCAATTTGTTTTGGTCTACGGCAGTTAGATCAACACTAAATAAAATTTTATTTTGGCCATTTACCGCACGTTTCAGTGAAAGTGCTCTTTTAGTACACGCATAAAAGAAAATGACTAAATTATTAGATACAACTGAGCGTGTTAATTCTATTCTCATAGAATGAATAAACTAATCAATGAATCAATTCGATAATCATTGAATCAGATAATTAATACATACGTGATTAAAATGAACTATACATTTTGCAAATAATTAAATAGCAGCTTAAAGAATCAGTTAGTCTGCAAATTAAAAATTCTATAAACGAATACGCGAATAAAAGTATCGGCAACCAGCGATAAATGAAATAGAGAATAAATGAATCAGTAGAACAATGAGTCAGCGAATAAATAAATCAACAAATCAGCGTGTGAATGAATCTATGTGAAAGCGAACTGATTAATAAACGAATCAACAACTCGAAAAATAACTTATTTCTTAATTTTTCTGTTTCAGTAAATTATTCACTGTTTCATTGATTCGTCGTCACAATGTTTCAGTATGACTTATGAAAAATATTGCGAACTTAAATTATAAGATAAAGTAAATAAATAGTATAAATTTTGTAATTAACACCAGAGCTTCTATAAGTCGGAACATTAGGAGTCAGTATTCAGTTCTTTTATTTTATTTTTATTTTATAACCGTCGTTGAACAGCCGACCCAATTTTTGGGTTTACGACTACTAATGTTCAACTACGCAGCCTTGTAATTTTGAGCCCAATCTAGAAGATACGGGAACTCCTGGTTCAAGTATTCGGAGAAATTTGCCTTCGCGGAGGACTTTCTTGATGGAACTAACCCGCATTTGTGTTACATGGAGAGGAAAAGCACGAAAACCTTCCACCGTTACCCTGACGGCAAGAAGACTTTAACCCATGATCCGTCTACCATTAAGGATATTTCACGTCAGCACTGTGGTCGGTGCAAGCTGGATGCGGAATGCGTATCGACCCACCATCGCTGAGATTCGAACCCGGTTCATCTCATTGGAAGGCGAACGCTATATCCCCTGATCCATCGCGATTCCAGTTCTTTTATTGTCGAGGAATTTTGCAAACCAAGAGTAACTCAACGATCTAGTGTAACTTAATTAATAAAAACACATGCTTCACACGTTCGGGATAGCCTGATTCGCAGGGTGCTAGACTCCTGTTCTTGAGAACAAGAGTTTGAACGCAGACTGCCAAAGACTCCCCTTGCAGTAAATGGTAACTAGTGCTCGTCAAATCTGTCGAGTCGCAAGGTCCTCCATGTTCCCATATTTGAATATAATTTAGCTAAGTTATTGCTTAATTTTAAATTTCTACAAAAAGTATTTAACAATTTTCCAAAGAGATTATTCAGCTGTACCGTTATTACTCTTTCTTTACAGCTATAAATTTCATTCGTTTTATGCTTGTGTCAGTCAAAATATTTTTTTTTGTGTATTAAAGTTTATATCAATATGAGTAAAATTTATATATCAACGCACAAAACAGTTTTCATTAAAATATTTTTTACTTTCAAATAGAGATAAATTTCAAAATAACAATTAAACCGAAATTAAATCAATTACAATTGGCCTAAGTAAAAAAATCTAATTCAGTGTTTCGTTTAAAATCGTTTTAATTCCTTATTTTAAAATTAGAAATGTAGAATAAAATAGCTCATAATAATAAGCCTTTCAGATTTAAAATTATTTACAGCAAAATTGCTAAGTTGTGCAAATTGTGAAAACTTATTTTGATACATATCTTTCTCGTGGAGGGCATAAATTTATATTCGACACATCAGGAGGCAGCATTTAACCTTTAATAGAAGCATTAATTTCTCATATAAAAGCAAACCTCTTCCGTTTATGTAACATGCGAAGTCGGCACAGAAATAATTTCGTCGTTAAAATAATGACAAGTTGTGAGGGAAAATTACCAGAACCTGCTATCTCGTAAAAAAAATAGCAGGGGAATGAAAATTATTTCCAAACATCGAATAAAAAAAGAGCAAAGAGAAATGTCATATTATTTGAGAAGGCTTTGGTACAGAAGTATGATGACAGATGGCGCTAATGTTATTTGTTTGAAAATGCAGTTGTATGCTGTGAGTTTTCTGTGAGAGGTTACCTTTTTATGGGGTTGTTTAAGAGCAGATGCAAGTTATGGTTGCTCAACGAATAATAGTATAATAATAAAGAATTTCTTTCTGTAAGTAGTTGGTCAATATAAATTATGATCTTTTGAAAACTTGATTAATTGCATTTTTAATTCAAAATTCAAAGACAATTGAGATTAAGTTAATTCATCTTTTGGTTTTATTGCACTTTATTCTCGAGTACGAAAGGAAGTGTTTTTGAAATAATTTTCATTTAATAGCCGAATTGGTAGTAATTTTAATAATAAGTCGAATTAATTCGTGCTAAATCAAATTTAGTAATAAGTCGAATTAATTTAATTTTAATAATAAGTCGAATTGGTAATGTTTGTTTACAGCAATAGATTATCGGAAATGATCTTTATTTCGTTTTAACTAATATGTTCTTGCAGCTATTAGTTAGGAATTTATTTAATTTACAATATATATGTTACCGGCAAAGTATGAAACGCCAGCATTCTATAGAATGCCTAGGCATTGTATATAAAGCCGGATGTTTTTAGGCAAGGTATGAAGTATGAGAAGCATCACATACTTTCCCTAGGTATTGTATATAATACCAAGGCATTCTATTGAATGACAAATGCTATTTAGGCAAAAGTATAAAAAAAAAAACGTCCTGAGGAGATTATTTCGTAACTGATGTCCATTTCTCAAAAATCAAAATGTTATTCTGAGAAAATAATGAGAGTGCCATTAAAAAAAGTTATTCAAAGTGCCTAAAAAAAATGAAAGTTGTACGAAACATAATTTATGCCTTTCTTATTAAGGGAAACAAAATTTTCATATAAAAATATCAAAATTAACCTACTTGTTGCAACATGGCAGGNATAATTAAGGAGACATTTGAGCGTTGAAACAAACTGAGAAAACTAAAATTCGTAATTGTTTACAATCCAGAGCCACTCTTATACTTAGCAACTTGACAATTTAAAATATATGCTATCGGTAAAGTATGAAACGCAGGCATTCTATAAAATGCCTAGGCATTGTATATAATGCCGGATGTTTTTAGGCAAGGTATGAAATATGAGAAGTATTACATACTTTCCCTAGGTATTGTATATAATACCTAGGCATTCTATAGAATGACAAATGCTATTTAGGCAAAATATGAAAAAAAACGTCCTGATAAGGTTATTATATAAATGATGTGCATTTCTCAAAAATAAAAATTTTATCCTGAAAAAGAAATGCCAGTGCCAATAAAAAAAAAAGTTATTCAAAATGCGTAAAAATAATGAAAGTTGTACAAAACATAATTTATGTCTTTCTTATTGAGGGAAACAAAATTTTCATATAAAAAATAAGAAATTAACCTACTCATTGCAACATGGGAGGCTTGAATGACATTTTGAATTTGAAATTTTTGAATGAAACTTTGACGAATCGGAGTTGCATTTTATACTTTGCCGGTTTCTCATTTGGCATTCTATTGGATGCCTAAGAAATGTGTGAAATATAAATCGTTTCATACATTGCCGGCTAGTTTTAGGCATTATATACACTGCCTAGGCATTCTACAGAATGCTGGACTTCAAACTTTGCCGCTTACATATATATTAAACTAATTCACTTCTACCTATGCGTTCTTATTAAAGTTGACAACATCTCATAATATGTATAGTTTAGATGGCAAAATTTAGTGATCTGGGAAAAATGATTTCGTTAAGATTCGCGATTTGAAAACAAATATTTGAAAGCTGTTAAAATTTCAGGAAAAATTCTCACTCATTGAACACTTACTTCGCAATTTAGGTTCATGGAACTAAGCTCTAAGGACCAATGAAATTGCTCAAATGGAAAAAAAAAGTCTTCGAATGTAAAATTCCGAACTCTATGGGGTTTGAAACTATTTCTTTGTGGACACAACAAACATGCTTTACCCATTGTGCCATCAAGACACTCACTCTGACAATTTTCTTTTCTCTTTTTTTGTGTGGCAGGAATGTGTTATTTTCTTTTTTGAGTGTTATAACACCGAGGAATTATTTATTCATGTGACCTAAAATAGATACTTGAATTCGGTGCTGCAAAAGATATGAAAAAAGCTTAGTTTGATATTAAGGTTTCACTTATTGTTGCCTTTTTCTCACTAGATGTAAAATTATAAGCCATTTTTTTTTCTTTTTAGCCACTGTGAGGTTTTCCACGTTTTTTTTTAAAAAAAGGAAAAAAATATATTATAACATTAACTTGAAATCTCTAAAGAAAGTAAATTTATCATAGATCTACAGAACTTGTTAAAATTTGCACAAATACAATGCCCAAGTCAAAATTTTTGATGGTTTTCCATTGATGGATCAACATAATTTTGATGGTTACCATCAATGATTACATCATGAACATTATATTTTTGATAGTAACCAACATAAGTAATCATCACCCCAATGTAGGAATTCGGACTGATTTATGATGGTCCAACATAAGAATAGCAACCTGTTTTGATGGTTTGTTCATGTTGACCCATCAGAAATTTCCATTATAATATCTTAGAAACAAAATGTTGGAACTATAAAGAACCACCATCACCCCAATGTCGTAATTTGGACTGATTTTTGATGGGCCAACATAAAAAAAAAATATTTTGATGGTATTTTCCTGCTGAACCAACAATAATTATTATTAAGCCACCAAGAAAATGCATTGTTGCACCATTATGGACCATCACGAATTCCATCATAGTATCTTAAAAATAAAATGTTTGAAAGATCTTAAACACCAATCATCCCGATGTAGGAATTCGGACTGATTTATGATGGTCCAACATAAGAATAGCAGCGTGCTTTGTTCATGTTAACCTATCAGAAATTTCCATCATAATATCTTAGCAAAATGTTGGAACTATAAAGAACCACCATCACCCCAATGTCGTAATTTGGACTGATTTTTATGCATTGTTGCACCATTATGGACCATCTCGAATTCCATCATAGTATCTTAAAAATAAAATGTTTGAAAGATCATAAACACCCATCATCCCGATGTAGGAATTCTGACTGATTTATGATGATCCAGCATAAGAATAGCAACTTGTTTTGATGGTTTGTTTATGTTGACCTATCAGAAATTCCCATCATAATATCTTAGAAAAATTTTTTTGGAGCTATAAAGAACCACCATCACCCCAATGTCGGAATTTGGACTGATTTTTGATGGGCCAACATAAAAAAAAATTATTTTGGTGGTATTTTCCTGCTAAACCAACAATAATTATTATTAAACCACCAAGAAAATGCATTGTTGCACCATTATAGACCATCACGAATTTCCATCATAGTATCTGAGAAATGAAATGTTTGAACGATCATGAACAACCCTCATCCCAATGAAGGAATTCGAACTGATTTTTGATGGTCCAACATAAGAAAACCAAATTGTTTTGATGACACATTCCTGAAAACCAACAAGAATTCCCATTAAACCATCATAGAAATGCATAGTTGGAACCATCATGAACCATAACAGATTGTTGGTCTATGAGAATCAAATTTCTCTTGATTGTTAACCATGCCAAAGTAGCATTTTCCATCATGGAATGATGAGATGATTGTGGGCATATCAAAAACTATTAACGCATAATGAAAAATGTTGAATGATGGGGACCATCAAACGATGTTGGACTATCATGAATCGCACTGAAACTAACATAAACCATCAAAATGTTTTGATGGGACCATCAAGAATTTTGACTTCGGTGACTACATACAATTAAATACACGTAATGACATGTAACACATAGATAAAATATGCTCTGCAGATTTATATTTGTTTTAAAATTTGATGCTAACAATTAGTTTACTTACTAATAATTTATAAACTTTTAAAATAGACTTCATTATTAGAGTTAATAAGATAGATAATTAACTCTTAATAGTGCCCACAGAATTCATGAAGGTAACAATGAATTTGTTACTTAATTTAAACAATGCCCAATTGCTTTGAATTATCCAAAAGTGTAGTGAAAATTTAGAAGTGATAATTATGCATATCTGGCTTTTAATTACGAGCGATTTTACTTGAGGCATTCGCAACTGGCTCAATCAGATAATTGTTCAGCAATGAACTCTAGAACTGTATCGTTGTATTCAGAACGATTCCGATTAAGATTCCGATTCAGAATAAATAGCAATAACTAAGAGGAGTAGCCGTAATTAGCAAATTAAATTACAGATTATTCTATGGTATCTAATTATCATCAGAAGAATAACAGCTATTTTGATTCAAGGGTTTCTAAGAAATATTCGTAGTTTCGTAATTTGAATGGTGTAATTAAATGACCGAGAGCAATTATTCAAATCGAGTTCCTGTTTCAAATATTGCATTAGTGATAATCAGTTTAAAACTGTTTAAATAGATATAGGAAAATTCTCAGCTATAACTTTCTCAATTTATTCCATGTGAATTAATACTACAAAAGAGAACTGATATTTCAAATTTGTAAAAGTTATTTTGGAAAATTTTTAAATATAAAATTGAAACTATGGGTTAAAGAAAAATGGATTCTAGTAATTCTAACATTAGGCAGCAAATCAGGTGATTTTTAGATATGTTATCTAGAGTAAAAGATTAACTTTAATTACTTTAATCACAGGAAAAACTCAAAAGTATTTAGTTTTTAAACTGAAAATAAAACTTAAAAAGTCCTTTTTTTCTTCCAAAAATAACGTCCCTTCGTAATTCTTCTCAATTCATGAAGTAGGCCATAAAAGCAATCTATTTTCATTAGCTAATTCAAAAATAAATTAGGCTTAAGCTGATGCTATAGCATTTTTATAGTCTTTTAATAATATCATCACTCTTGTGGAGCAAAATCTCTACAGGAAATTGTTTTTTAAAGAGCTTTGTAGCATAAGCATGTTTTCTTTATGTATTGCACTGTTGTAGTTAAAATTGTAATTTAACTGTAAAGTATATTATGAAATCACCTGATTACCTGCTGTACCTTGTACTATCGAGGTTAATAGTGCCTCAATTTCTCTTTAATTTATGAACAGAGTTCTTGTCACCAAACTTTTTAGCCTCACGAGCTCAGTGATTTTTTTACGATGTCCCAAATGATAAAACAGGCACAGAAGAAGTGTTATTTTGAGGGATATAGTTATAGACTAAGTCAACCTTCATCTATCAATTATAAGTACCCTCAAGATAGAAACAAATTAGCATGTCTTATATACTAATGAATTGGTATTTAATATCTTTAGTGGTAGTTACGCCACAATTTAATGAGGAAATAGGTAGGTTAAATATTCATGGTTTCGGAACTATTTTAAATATTTTCAAGGCATTTTTATTTACTACCTCCTCCTTCAATCATGGCATTTTCAATACCGAAATGCAATCATAATGTAGCTTTAAAATTTAGGCATATTCTTATAAAGGACAATGCAGAGAAGGATAATTTATTCTTGCACCTTTTATGGTGCAAAAATAAGAATGATATCCTAACAATTTCTGGATTATTTTATAACAATTTAAGGAAATTTCATAAAATTTATTACAAATGAAGTGTTATATTTTATGAAGCATATAAGTATACAGAGAGAGGAACTTAATCCTTCATCAGAAATGGTGTAAAAATAAGGATAATATTCTAACAATTTTTGGAATATTTTTTACCCAATTTAGGAAAATTTCATAAAAATTATAACAAAAAGAGTGCTTAGTTTTAACAAGAGTATCATTTTGATCTGTTATAGAATTAGTTAAATTATATTGTTTAGCATATCAGTTTCTTCTAATTATTATGTTATTAGATTTACTTTTTATGTAACTTTAAAATACAACAAATAAAACGAGAATTTTAAGCGGTAAAATACCCGTCATATCAAGTGTGCAACCAGCTGATCTGATTTGCGATAGTAGTGGGCTGAATTGAAAGGCTGCCAAATGAAATAATTCAAACTTTTATAAATCTTATTATTGACTTTTTTAGTTTTAAGTAAGCTGTAAATCTTCTGTAAAGAGCCGTGATGACTCAGGAGACAGAGCCTTCGTCTTCCAATGTGGTGAACCGGTTTCGAATCTCAGCGACGGCTGGTAGATACGAATCAGCATCCGGCTTGCACTGACCACAATGCTAACGTGAAATATCCTCAGTGGTAGATGGGTTAGAATCCCTTTGCCGTCAGACTAACCGTGGGAGGTTCTCATGGTCTTTCTCTCCATGTAACGCAAATGCGGGTTAGTTGCATCAAAAAGTCCTCCATGAAGGCAAATTTCTCCCAATACTTGATCCAGGAGCTCACTTGTCTTCTGGATTGGGTTCAAAATTACAAGGCTTCGGAATTGAACATTAGTTGTCGTAAACCCAAAACTTGAGTCGGCTGTTCAACGACGGCTGTAAAATAAAATAAAAATTCTTCTGTATGATCCAGTTAAAAAAAATCCCAAGCAACATGAGTTTCAAGTACGCAAGAATAAATTGATAAAGAGTAAATTACATAAAGTTAAGCATTTATCTTAATGTAACTAACACTATTTTAAGAAGACTAGCACCAGAATATAAGCATTTAAATTTATTGCCCTGAGGTCAATAAGACGTGCTTTCATTTGATTAAATATTTGACCTGATTGACGTTATGAATGATCAACATGTTTTAAACCAACTCGAAGTTAGAAAAGCATTCTTAGAATTTATTCACATTAATTAGATTTCAGGTTAATGGAATTCGAGTGGAATGAAGCTTATTCCATCCATCTGGAATCAGATTAAATGGAGGCCAGATTAAATAACATCTAGTTCTAGGAATCGTAATTATGAATTTGTAACACATTTCTTTTGGATAATAATTTTAAAAATATTTTCGGAAAAAGATTAAGAATCCAAGAGAATTGTGTTGACAAATTCATAGTGTAGACATTTTGAATTTGTCAACACATTTCTCTTGGATAATAATTTTAAAAATGTTTTCGGAAAAAAATATTAAGAATCCAAGAGAAATGTGCTGACAAATTCATAGTGTAGACATTATGAATTTGTCAACACATATCTGATGGATAATAATTTTAAAAATATTTTCGGAAGAAAATGTTTAGAATCGAAGAGAAATGTGCTGACAAATTCATAGTGTAAACATTATGAATTTAGCAACACATTTCTTTTGGATAATAATTTTAAAAATGTTTTCGGAAAAAAAATATTTGCAATGTGCTTAAATTAAGTTATTACATTCTTTGTAAAATAATATACGTATGCGACACGTATACAACAAAATCTCTATGAGAAAAAATTTAGTAAAAAAATTTGTATTAAAAAATGTTATTAAAATTTAAATATAGCACATAATTCGTGACAATTTAGTAATCAGATTTACGGCAATAAAGATTTTTAAAAAAAATTAAAAATAAAAATGGACTGTTGTGTTGAATTATAATTTTTGACTTGTTTTATTTCACTTTCATTTTATTCATTTCCTTAAAACAAATTCCATCTTTTAACCGTAATATTTTCGACAAATTTAATACGAGACAATAGTAGAATGATGTAAAACGACAGTTTTATTTCATTCTATTTATTGAAAAATTCATTTTTAATCTTCCCAACAGATTAGAGATTACTCATAATCTATTGTTATCTAAGCTTTCCCTTTCCGACTTAAATGTAATTTAAAATATTATAAAAATATCATCCACACCTCCATTAAAACCGTGAATCACAGGTGAAAAAAGATACCTCAATAAAAAATTCCAAATTAAAATTGAATTCGCAATTTAAAATTAAATGCTGGATGATGGTCACCATCATCAAACATTTTCTATTATGCTTTCATGGTTACTAACTTACAACAAACTTACATCTTTCTATGATGGAAAATGCTACTTTAATACTATGATTGTAAATCATCAAGATAAATTTGATTCTTATGGAGCAACAATCCATGATGATCCATGATGGTTCCAACCATACATTTCCATGATGGTTTAATGGAAATTATTGTTGGTTCTCTGAAATATACCATCAAAGTAAGTTACTATTCTAATGTTGGACCATCATAAATCAGTCCGAAATCCTACATTAGGATGATGATTTTTCATGATTGTTCCAACATTTGATTTCTAAGATACTATGATGGAAATTCGTGATGCTCCATAATAGTAAGCAATGCATTTCCATGATGGTTTAATAATAATTATTGTTGATTCAGCAGAAATATACCATCAAAACAATTTGCTCTTTAAGTTGGACCATCAAAAATCAGTCGGAATTCTTACATTGGGATGGTGGGGGTTCATAATCGTTCCAGCATTTGTTTTCTAAGAAACTAGGATGGAAATTTCTGTCGGTTTAACATGAACAAACCATCCATAGCAACTTGTTTTAAGTTGCTATTCTTATGTTGGATCATCATAAATCAGAACGAATTCCTACATTGGGATGATGGTTACTTATATGTTGTTTACCATCAAAAAATATAATGATAGAATTCGTGATAATTTCCATCAAGATTATGTTGTTCCATCAATGGAAAACCATCAAAAAGTTTGACTTGGGTAGTAATTAGTGTAGTTTAAAACTAAAGTTTAATTAAGATAAAAAATAGTCATTTAAGATCTTAACGCATTTTTAGAATAATTGGTAAATGTGAAATTTAAGGTGAACTCAACTTGAAAGAGCAACATTCAATTTTTCTATTTTTTTTAAAGCTTTATCTTAATTTTTTTAAATTTTCAAATAACATGTCTCCGTTGCTTTTCTGTGAACAACAATTTTCATTGCATTAATTGCCAAAACACAATTTTTCTTTTAGAAATAATTGTTCAGAGATGATTAGTGAAATGAGAATGTAGGTAAGTCTGCTATATTTTTAATTTCATGGCTTTGCAAGTTTTCTCCAATTTCTAGAACACAAGTTGATTTCAAAAGCAGATTTGAGTGAATATAATTTTCGATAATGTGGCGTAACTACCATTGTAAATATTAAATACCAATTTACTAATATATAAGACAGGTTAACTTGTCTTATATACTAGTGAGTTGGTTTTTAATATTTATGGTGGTAGTTACGCCACAGATTAAAATATTTGAATAAATATCCAAACGAATGACATGAGGAGTTTAACAATGTTTATAAGATAGCGTAACGTTGAGCCTTGGAAAAACCGTGTTTATAACCTAAATTAAAATAAAACTATAGATTAAAAAAATAAAAGTATGGATTAAAAAATTAAAGCTATAGATTAAAACAAAATAAAACTATGATCTAAAACTAAATGAAAGTACGGATTAAAACAAAATAATGGTCAAATACAAAATAATTCTACAAAACAGAGCAACGATGGCTCAGGGGATAGAGCATTCGCTTTACAATGAAGTGAACCGAGTTCGAACCCCGGCGATGGCTGTTAACCTTAGTGCTGACGTGAAATATCCTTAGTGGTAGACGGATCGTGGGTAAGAGTCCCCTGCCGTCAGGCTAACCATGGGAGTGGTTCGTGGTTTTCTTATGTATGTAAAGCGAATGCGGGTTAGTTTCATCAAGAAATCCTCCACGAAGGCAAATTTCTCCCTATACTTGATCCAGAAGTTCCCTTGTCTTCCGGATTGGGTTCAAAACTACACTGCTACGGAGTTGAACATTAGTAGTCGTAAACCCGAATAATTTGGTCGGCCGTTTACTGACGGTTTTAAAATAAAATAAAATATGACCTAAACCAAAATGAAACTGTGGTCTACAACAATATAAAACTAAACTAGAAAAATGACTCACATAACTTAAATAACGAAAAAAGACGAAAAATAATTAAGTCTTAGTTGCTTAAAACAGTTTTATATGAAAGCAAATTCTTTTTAAATAGTGTAATTTGATTCCTTTAAAAAGCTTCTACAATTAAGAATATTTTTTTAATGACAAAACACAACAGCACTGTCTACTTTAAGCTAAGTCTTATCATATTAAATTTGATTATGCGTGAATAATTAAATTTAAGCTGTATTTGAAAACTCTAATGACCTTTGGAAGATCGAATTCGTGACCGGAGTGTACAAATAATACGAAATTATCTTAAAGTACGCCAGTATATTTGTCCTTATGTATTTCCGCCGCAGGAAATTTAATTAGTTCGCATGGACCGGCAGCCTCTTTATTCATTTAGAAAATATGTGATGGAAATATCTATTTAAGCAGTGAGCTGTTTGCTAATCTAAAAGGAATTTTATTTCTATGATGAAGATATTAAACGTGACAATTCAATAATAATAAATGCGATTATTATTATTGAAAATATTATGATAATATAATATTGTATTGATATTGACGTAAATGCGATTATGGCAATTAAAAAGAGAGAAAAAGCTATTCATCTTTATCAAAATAAATCTTTGCGATAATATTCTTTATAACTTTTCCAAAGGTAAAATTTTATTCTTACTAGCTCCCTAACTCGTTTCGCTGTCTTACCCCAATGATTTTATTTTATAGCTGTCCTTGAACAGCCGACCCAATTTTTCGGATTTTTAATACTAATGTTCAACTCCGTAGCCTTGCTATTTTGAACTCAATCCAGAAGACAAGGAAACTCCTGTATCAAATATTGGGAGAAATTTGCCTTCTTGAGGACTTTTTGATGGAACTAACCCACATTTGCGATACTTGGAGAGGAAGACCACGAGAACTTCCCAGAGTTAGCCAGACGGCAAGGAGACTCTAACCCATGATGCTTGACGCTAAATGTTATTCAGTATTAAAAAATGTGATTATGAGATTTTAATGGGGAAAAAAGCTATTCATCGTTAAAAAAATCTTTATCACAAATCTTTACTATAATATTCTTTATAACTTTTACAAAGCTAAAATTTTATTCTTACCAGACCCCTGATCACTTCGCACTTTTGCCTCAATAATTTTATCTTGCTTAATTTTATAGTCGTCATTAAACAGCCGACCCAATTTTTGGGTTTACGACTACTAATGTTCAACTCCGTAGCTTTGTAATTTTTGTACCCAATTCAGAAAACTAGGAAACTCCTTCATCAAGTATTGGGAGAAATTTGCCTTCAGGGAGGAATTTTTGATGAAAAGCACGCGCATTTGCGTTACATGGAAAGGAAGACCACGATAACCTCCAACGGTTAGCCTAAGTGCAAGGGGACTCCGTCCGCCACTGAGGATATTTTACGTCAGAACTGTGGTTGGTGCAACGCTCTATCCCATGAGCCTTCGTGCCTCTACACCAATGATTCCACCTACCAATTTATCCCAAAATCAGCTATCGAAAAATCTACTCTAACTTCTATACCAGTGGCTCCCAACCTTTTGTGGACCATCGCCCCCCTCTTGGGGTTGGCTGACACATATCGCCCCTTTCTCTTTTTGCTCAAAAAACCATTCATTATTGCTTGTGAGCAACCAAACACTGAAAATATGCCATGTTATTTTATTTTAATTTAAATTGTAATGCAAATAAGGAGACACACTTATCCTGTCATTTTTATTAATCAAAAAAAAAAATTGCGCATCTTTTTTTTCCAAAAAGAAATGATATTTAAAACGGAATAATCAAAGCAAAAGTACATTTTTTTAAATTCATATTTTAGTGTAATCAAGAAAAAGTTAAAACGTTAACAACTAAAATTTGAGAAAAAAATGAAGAGGGAGAAAGTACATTTTTACCATTTCAATGACTGCCCTGTGCTTGGTGTATTAAAAGTTAAAGCTTGATTGTCAGGTTTTATGCTCGTCAGATTTAAACGCGGGTCTCCTTTGAAGCAAATGTCCAACCTATCTCTTTGCTTTGTGAGCCGCTGGAAGACAGAACTAAATCCTCTCTCCACTAAATATGTTGACGGGAACGAGATGAGAAGCGGCTCAGTTTGTTTCCACAATTGTGGATAAGTGTCCATAAGTTTTACCCAAGCTAACTCGTAACCGTATTTTTTAAAGACAACTTTAGCCTCACAGTCATACTTCAAATCTAAAATCTCAGTCTACAAAGAGGAAGTGAGCTTATCCACAACTTCAAAAGAGAAAGGATCGAAAATCCANACTCCGTAGCCTTGTAATTTCGAACCCAATCCAGAAGATAAGGGAACTCCTGTATCAAATATTGGGAGAAATTTGCCTTCTTGAAGACTTTTTGATGGAACTAACCCGCATTTGCGATGCATGGGGAGGAAGACCACGAGAACTTCCCATGGTTAGCCAGACAGCAAGGAGACTCCAACCCATGATGCTTGACGTTAAATGTGAGAATTCAGTATTAAAAAATGTGATTATGGGATTTTAGTGGGAAAAAAAAGCTATTCATCATTAAAAAAATCTTTATCACAAATCTTTACGATAATATTCTTCATAACTTTTACAAAGCTAAAATTTTATTCTTACTAGCCCCCTGCTCACTTCGCACTTTTACCTCAACTATTTTATCTTGCTTAATTTTATAACCGTCATTAAACAGACCACCCAATTTTTGGGTTTACGACTACTAATGTTCAACTCCGTAGCCTTGTCATTTTTGAACCCAATCCAGAAAACTAGGAAACTCTTACATCAAGTATTGGGAGAAATTTGCCTTCAGGGAGGAATTTTTGATGAAAAGCACGCGCATTTGCGTTACATGGAAAGGAAGACCACGATAACCTCCAACGGTTAGCCTAAGTGCAAGGGGACTCCATCCGCCACTGAGGATATTTTACGTCAGAACTGTGGTTGGTGCAACGCTCTATCCCCTGAGCCCTCGTGCCCCTACACCAGTGTTTCCCAAAGTGCGGTACGTGTACCCCCAGGGGTACGGGAACAGTTTAGAGGGGGTACGCGTTCAATGCGAAGTATCTTGCAACAAACGAAAAATTTAAAAAATTTTACTCAAAAACAAAGCTAGCCATGAAAATTTACAATTACTTATTTTTCTATTGCCTATTTTTTGCAGAGTTAATATTTAGTGGTGTCAACAGCCAGTTGTGATTTTTAACTTTCGTGCAATTTTTTATAGTAAAAAATGCATTCATTTTTTTATCAGTGGTACACAGTGTTACGAGTGGTACACAGTGTTATGAAAGATTTAGAAGGGGTACACCAAAATCATAAGTTTGGGAAACACTTCTCTACACCAATGATTCCACCTACCAAATTATCCTAAAAGTCAGCAATCGAAAAATCTACTCTAACTTCTATATCAATTAATTTCTAACTAACCATGGAGCCCAAGGTAGTTATCAGTCAAAATTGTTCGGGAAAGACCCGAACTGCAAAGTTTGTAAAACGTATGAAGATATCGAACACATACTTACTGTCTGTCCAGTTTATAATGATTTAAAGAATTAAATTTTTCCCGAGAAATTTCAACTTTGATACCATTAAAAGAAACTGGAACCAAAAGAAACTAAACAAAGGAATTGAAGAGATTTTTAAAAGACTTTTTGAAAACAAAATGGAGGATCAGGCCTAAACCGATCCTTCAACAGTATTCCCTGGATACCCCAAAATGGGGGCGGGACAGGGTAAAGCCGAACTACACCAATGATTGCTTCGTTATGATCTTTGTTTCTTCTAGAGAAACAGAACTTTAACTGAATAACAAAATGCCATTTTTTTATTGTTACTCACTACGCAATAACTCCCAATTCCTTTTTTTTTTGGAATTTTGAACTCGAATTTAAAGGAAATTATTTATAAACAAACAAGCTTTTCTTTTAAGAATTATAAATTTTTTTTGGTGGAATTATTGAGATACCGAGTTATATACATATAGTCTCAGCAAAACTTAATTTTTAAAAATTTTTTATGATCAATGAGTATTGTTCCACCACTATAAAGTTAGTTCCTATTAATATTGTTTTTAATCATTTTAAAAGTGTTTGCAACATTTTCAGATACTATTTATAAGAATAGTAATGATTGTGGTGCATGTACCACTACAAAAATACAATTCCAATTCACTAGTATATACGACTGTTAACTCGATTCTATGTTGGGGTACCTTTTCATAGAAATAGGTTGACATTGTTGATAACTTCTCTCGCTTTAAATTATGATGATCTGCTTTAACTTTCCCATAAGTCCCCGTTATCCCTTGATGCATAAAACGATTTAAATTCTTCGACAAAAAATAAACAAAAAATGTCATTTTGAGAAAAAAAATGTAGTTGTACAAAAAAAACAGTAATTGTACATGTATTTCAACATGCCTACTTTTGTATTTTCGAACTGACTTGTTTTGTTTCGAGATATCTCCAGTTTGAAATAAACTATTTATAGTTTTCTTCATTCTGCGATTACTGCGCCATCTATGGAACAAAATGCAAAAACGTCCACATTAATAGTTGTTGTATTCCTTGATGGAGAATATTTCAATAAAAAACCAGCATTAAAAAAGAGGCTCGTATTTAAGATTTTGTTTTGAAGTTGTTCCAAGTCACCAGGGTGGGTATTTCAAGATTGAGATTAGAATAATTGAATAAATTTTTTGGGTACATTTCCTTTTTCGGTTCGATTTTTATTTCGATGATACTGAGACTTTTTCCTACATTTTCGAAACTTTATACATAAGGGCAATTATTGCAAATTCAAGATCAAGTATTTCGAATGCAGACTGAAGTGCCTCGATATTGCTTTCAGACTAATTGAATACATTTTTGGGGAACATTTCATATTTTGCTCTGATTTTTAATTCGATAATATTGGCACTTTTTCCTACTTTTTTGAAACTTTATACATAAGGGTAATTATTGCAGGCTCAAGATCAAATGTTTCAAGATTTATTTCAGAATAGTTGAATACATTTTTTGGGAAAATTTTCTTTTTTGTTTTGATTTTTAATTCGATGATATTGGGACTTTTTCCTAATTATTGCAGACTCAATGAACTGTGGAAGGAAAATTTTGGTTAAAATGTCATTTATTTATTAAAAGTTAAATTCTAATAATATAAATATGCCTACATTACTAAATAAATAACAGTACGCAACACGGAATCTACGGTACGCAACAAGTGTATTTAATTGTATTAAATATAGTTAGAAAATGTAAAATTAAAGCAGAAAAGTATAATGGCGGCTAATTGTACTCCAATGCAGTTTTTTTACCTGATGCATAAAAAATGAAAAGGTTTTATCTTTTCCGAACAGTTTAGAAAAAAAACAGAACAATTAAGTCAAAGTCATTAATGTCAACAATATAAATTGTTTTATAAATCTTTTATGAGCAAAAAGATGAAACTTATTTAAAAGGACATAAAATTAAATGAAACACCGTGCATTAAATTAAGATTGATTATGATACTCTGGTTTTAAGATAGCATATAAAAATCAATCTAATTTTTTTTATGGACAATTTATTAAAATAAACCCTTGTCTGACGTGTTATATGTATTTTAAAAAACCTTCACGAGCGTGTTTTTGTCCAAGAATATTTTTTTCTCCCTATAAACATGCATATAGAATTAAATTTAATGCTTTAATGTTTGTATAGGCTGCCTTGATTATTTTGAATAATGAATTTCGCTTCAATTTGACGTAAAAAATAACTAATCTTTGAAGATTGATGGTATTTTTGGAAGCAGCATTATGAAAAAGAGCGACAATATATATATATTCTTTTTTATATTGTCCACTGTGTAAAAAAATTATAGTTTATTAACACCAAAAATAGTGTGTATACATCTTGTTTTTTTACGTGATATTTATTACTTAAGATGTTATAGTTAACCTATTACCTAATGTGTTATTATGAAACCACAGCTGTATAAGCCGTGATAAGAGCCAATATTCAATGTCAATATTCTATGCTTCTTGGCGAAATTTTGTTTGGTTTTGGGAAAGTTTATCTTTTAATGCATAGTTCTTAATTTATCGCAAATTTATATTGTAAATTAATTTCTTACGCGAGTACATAAAAAGGATTCAAAAGTTCAAATAAAACGGTAATGTTCCAGTTCCCGCGTGGTGAGGCCTTTAAAATGTTGGCAAAATTAAACAAGATTTTGAAACCTTTAACTTTATAATGTTTATAACTCAGTGAATTATTTTGCAAGAGCTTAGCTGTTGCAATGATGCTGTCATTTATTTACGCCGCACTAGAGCTGCTATTGACGACTGTCTAGAAAGCACCCCTGAGGATGATCCGAAGACATCCCGTCACAATTTGCATTCTCTGCAGAGGGGATTGCACCCCCACTTCTGTAGCTCGACGACCTGAGAGTGAAATCAAGCACTTTAATGTAGAACAGTTTAACGAGGACAAATACCACACATCCTAGTTCCCATCGCAGGCTGATCAAGGTTGACACCCACCCGTTCACTGACTTCAGCCAGTGATGCTGGACTTCGGTGATTTGTTGGGAACAGTGTCTTAACTATTAGTCCACTGCTGGAACAAAAACTTAGTTGTTGGTAGTCTCATAAGTGAATTGAGCAATTGTTCTGAAAATGTAATATTCTATAGAATGAAACTATATTGAGTAATTTAATATTCTACAGAATAAAATTCTATATAGTAATTTAATATTCCATAGAATAAAATTCTATACAGTTTAAACATTGTTAAGACTATTCACATGCATCTCAAATACTATGCTTACGAACTCAGACTAAGAAAAAACATTGAGGATTTGGAATCATAGTTTTTAATCTAAGTATTATACAAATAAAACATTTTAAAATGATTCATACTTGTAACTTGTTTATACTTATTAAATTATACTTAATAATGAGTGTTTTTCGGACTTTTGAATTATACTGTATTCTTTCAGAAAAATATGTCCATTTAATTGTATCGTGTAGTATATATTATTGTGTTGTGTAATATAATATAAAGACCAATACACACCGCGCCACTTTCACGACCAATATCACCACAATCTCGGTTCATTACAGCAGCGATGGCTCAGGGGATAGAGCGTTCGCCTTCCAATGAGGTGAATCGGGTTCGAATCCCGGTGATGGCTGAGATACGAATTCCGCATCCGGCTTGCACTGACCAGAGTGCTGACGTGAAATATCCTCAGTGGTAGACACATCATGGGTAAGAGTCCCCTTGTCGTCAGGCTAACAGTGGGAGGCTCTCGTGGTCTTCTTTTCCATGTAACGCAAATGCGGATTAGTTCCATCAAAAAGTCCTCCACGGAGGCAAATGTCTCCTCATTTTTGTTCCACGAATTCCCTCGTCTTCTGGATTGGGTTCTAAATTACAAGGCTACGGAGTTGAACATTTGTAGTCGTAAACCCAAAATTTGGTTGATTGTTCAACGACGGTTATAAAATAAAAAATAAAATATTGGTTCATCAAACCATAGTCTAGTTCAGATTTGCCGTAACTTTAATGAGCTAAGTTAATATAAATTTACGGATCAGATTTCACAAAAATACGGTTCAAATCAGCTTCATTTTATGTTTGCAGCAGACTTACACAACTTTATGGTTCACCACGATTGCAATCAGTGAAACATTATTTTGAAAAGTAATAGCTGGAGATATTTTAACTTAATTCAGCATCGAAGTATGATAGATAGAATTAAAATGCATTTAAATTTTAAAGCCTGACATCTATTAGAAAATGTCAAAAAAAGTTATTCCAGCTGAAACATTCATAAAAATATTAAAAAAAAAACATTCAAGAGAATTCAATATTTCAATAATAGTAAAAAAATCGAATGACTGAAACATTAAATATATGAAAAAAGAGAAAATATAGATGTTGCCAGAGTGAATCGCTATTACACGATGACAGATGGCGCTGCTATTGCAGACTGAAAGTAGTGGTAACTTGTAAAAGAAACAGGATCTAATGGGACTGTTTGTACCACATGTGACCTATGACTTACAGAAATAGAAGCACCCTATAAAACGGAGAGGTTAATAGAAGAACGTTAATATTAATAGCCGATAAAGATTTTAGAAATATCATTTTCCTTTATGTATGTATTTTCATAATTTAAAATTATATGTTAAAGGGAAACGCTATATTCAAAAAGTTAATGTAGCGTGCTTCGCTTAAATAACTGCTTTAAATTTTAAATAATATTACTAATGATAAATACTCAAGTATTAATGGTTGAAATGTTGGGTTCAACTTTTATCGTTTTGTGCGATTAGAACTACTAAGATTTTAAAGAAAAAATAAATGCAAAAGTGAAGCAAAAGTAAATTAAAAAATTATTGATGTATACTTTATTGAATATTTGGATATAACTTTAGCTCAGTAATTACTTAATATTAATAATACTAATGATAATAAATACTCGAATATTAATGGTTGAAATGTTAAGTACAACTTTCATCTTTTTGAGTGATTAAACTACTAACATTTAAAAAAAAATAAAAAATGTAGTGGTTAAAATGTTAAAAAGTGTAGTGGGAAAGTTGATTCACAGTATTGCGTTAAAATTCTAAGTAGTCATTTTAAAACCAATATTTCAATGCACATTCATATCTTTTAAAACCAATATTTCAATGCACCAATATAGTTTAATGAGAAAAAAAGCAAATATTTTTTTTAACTTTTTAAACTGTAAAACTATACTTCTTAATCCTTAAATAGTGCCTGGATAGCCTGATTGGTAGGTTGCGGGGATTACGTTCGTGAGTATGGCAGTTTGAATTCGGCCGACTGAAGCCGTTAGTAAATGGTGAATGGTGCACGTTAAATCTGCTTGGGCACAAAGTCTTCCATTTTCCCACAACAAATTACACCTTTCTAGGTTCTGGATTGCAGATTGATCAATCTCTGGTTCAGGTCATTGTCACGACCTGTGGATAAATGTATGTATCTATGAATTTGTCCACCCTATAAACGGTAGTGACGTATAGGTATGGCAGAAGGTGAATTTTTAGCCATTGATGGCTTCATTGCAAAACAAGATCAATCGCCCCCTTGCTTAATGGCCTAAACCAACAACGACAACAATCATTGAATGTTGTATAATGAAGTAAGATCATGCAATTACTTTTAAATATAATAAAAGAACTACACTTTTAGTTTCAAACATTGAATTTTGAATAATTATGAAAATCAAAGGCAAGTAATAATAGAAAATAATGTTATGTATAAATGATATATGTTATTGGGGTAATAAATATTGGGATTTAGAGAAAAAATATATAATTAAGAGATAAATGCTATTATATATATTTTATTAAATTAATGCTGATGATACCCGAAGATAACTTAATTTTCTTTTGTTCAATTATCATACCTAGTGATTTTTCTGCCTAGTGACAATTTATACCTAGTGACAATTATCAGGCACAATACGGATGACAAATATCTTTATGTGGAGAAAAATAATTTTAAAACGTTTGCAAATCTTTGTAAGTTGACTAACAAAGAGTTATTCTCAGATTGTGGAAGAAATATTAAAAAAAAAATTATTAAGCGTGTATTGCATGTTTTCAAGAGCTTTAAAATGTATCGAAAACATAAACAAGAACGTTTTTTTATGAGTTGGATAAAACTACTTAGTATAACTTTTCACGTAACAGGATATCTAAATCCTTCAATTTTCTTGAATAATTTAAAAATCTTAAAAGAGCCATTATTAAAAAAAAAAGAAACCAGATTAAGTTTTCCTCCTGGTTATGAATGTAAGAAGTTCCACGGCCTCGATACATTTATCTTCCGATTTAATCCCGCTAAATTTGAATATTAAAAAGCATTAGAATGTGTAAAGCTGTGATAAAATATTAAATTCGTTAAAAAGAAAAGAAATATTTTACTAGTTTAGAGAAAAGATACTTCAACATGAACGTTAAATAATTACACTGGTGTAGAAAATTAAGAGAATTTGCAGACTTGGTCGATTATCTCTAGAACTACTGGACCGATTTTAATGCGATTTAATGTTTGCATACATTGAGACAATACAAGACAAATAACCATTCAGCAATTGTAATACACACGCATGATCTTGCGTAACAATCGTTGGAGTCGGAAGGTATGAAACACGGTTGCAGAAACAACAACAACAAAAAGGTTAATAGGGGATATGGTGCCCTCTTACAAATATACAGGCCTTGCAGCATGATTTCATACTAGTAATAAGGCAGTTTATCATTTCCTATGGCAATTGTCCTGAATTGTCCTGTGGCAATTTCATAAATTCCAACTCCAACGAGTGTAACGCACGATCATGCGTGTGTATTACAATTGTTGAATGGTTATTTGTTTTGTATTGTATCAATATATGTACATATCAAATTTCATTAAAATCGGTCTAGTTCTAGAGATAATCGACCAAGTCTGCAAATTCTCTTAATTTTCTTACACCAGTGTTGATAAAAAAAGCAGGTTTTTTTACTATTAGTAAAAATTTTGGGAAAGTAGGATTTTTACTGCAATTACTAACACATCGAATTTTTAGAGTTAAGGCAGCAGTTAAGTAGAAATGGTATTTATTATAATTAATTGATGACGAAATTAAATTTTTTTCTAGCCATAAGGTAAATTTTGTGCGAAAGAACATCGTAAACTACTGAAGCTGTCGCTGCTTCATGCAAGTGCTTGATTCAAAAATAAAACGAGAAAAAAGAGTAACTTCAATAAGTTTTATAGAGCAGCGACGGCTCAAGGGATAGAGCGTTCGTCTTCCATTGAGGTGAACCGGGTTCGAATCCCAGCTGTGGCTGGTCTATGCGAATCCGCATCCGACCTGCACTGACCACGACTAGGTCATGTTGTTAAAATGGATGAGAAAGGTCCAATGAAGAAAATTTTTGTGTCAAAGCTCTTAACCAGTCTAGAAAGAGGAAGGCCAAAACAACGATGGTTCGATTTTGCGTAATCAGATTTTAAAGTGATGGAGGAATTTTTAACATTCAAGAGGTTATTGAAAGAGTCTATTGTATGCGTGTATGACCCACCTTGAGCTTTCCTGACAAATATGTTGATGATGCAAACGTATCAAGTATTCAGTTTAATATGTTATATGAGTCGAAGTTTAAATCTTTAGACAAAAGGGCGAAAAAGTTGACAACTAATATCATTAAGAGATAGATAAGATGGAAATAGCTCTTATTTGCGTCGCATGGAGAGAGAAACCACGAAAGCCTCCCACGGTTAGCCTGAAGGCAAGGGAATTCTAACCCATGATCAGTCTGACACTGAGAACATTTTACATCAGCACTTTGGTCGATACGAGACAGGGAGCAGAATCGCATCAACCAACCGCCGCTAGGATTCGAACTTGAGTTATCTCATTGGGAGGTGAACGCTGAACCCCTAAGCCACCGCGGTTACAGCTGAGTTTATTATAACAGTAATCTAAAAAACAAAGTTAGTTACCTCTTTTTTTGTCCTTTTACTGATGTTTTTTCTTTCTAATAATAAGTTTAACCCAATTGTTTAAATGTAAAAGATATACAAAACAATGACCCTTTATAAGTATTGAGATTAGCTTCAAATCTTTAACGAAATTCAAAATTGTTTGAGCCGCTGATTTCTTTCATATGCTAAGTTTTCTCTCTGTACCGTATTAAATTTCAGGGTATCCAACCACCAAGAATGCTGACAACTTCTTCACACCAAAGTTGTGTAGAACGGTACCTGGCATAGCATCTATTACACCACTTGGTAGCCACCGCCATTTTTGGTACATGGTAACACAAATATTTATAATTACAGTAATCTAAGATATGCATATGAATGCATATGAAAAGATAATATAAAGTAAGAATTATAAATTTTGATTGCATATATTCACTTATTCGTAAAACAAATTTGTTTTGCAAATAAAACATACGCGTAGTTGAGAGAGTACGCATTTAAACTAGGCTGAACTGAACTGAATAGATTTTAACTGATCCGAAATGGATAGAAATGACACATTGAGCCATGATGGCTCAGGAGGTAGAGCGTTCGCCTTTCAATGAGGTGAGCCGGATTCGAATCCCAGAGATGGCTGGCCGATACGAATTCCGCATCCGGCTTGCACCAACCACAGTGCTGACGTGAAATATCCTCAGTGGTAGACGGATCATGGGTTAGAGTCCCTTTGCCGTTAGGCTAACGGTGGAAGGTTTTCGTGGTTTTCCTGCCCATGTAACGCAAATGCTGGTTAGTTCCATCAAAAAGTGTTCTACGAAGGTAAATTTCTTACAATATTTGATCCAGGAGTTCCTTTGCCTTCTGGATTGGGTTCAAAATTACAATACTACGGGGTTGAACATTAATAGTCGTAAAACCAAAAAATTGGGTCGGCTGTTCAATGACGGTTATAAAGAAATGATACATTATTAAATTAATTAATTCAGTTTACCGAGACTTAAAAACTAAAGTATAAATATCCTTATTACAAAACTAAAAACATACATACATAAGTGAACTTTTTTGGTCTATGTAAAGCAGCATTGAAGACAGTAACTAACTCTCGCCAACTTGAATTCAAATGTAAACAATATATTTAAGATAACTAAGTATGTCAACTGTGGTGTTTTCGGAAGCGAAAGTATTTTACGAGTGGAGTGAAAGCGCGCTAAATTGGCGAAAACTTTTTCTGTTACAAGAGTTTTAGATTTGTTTCACCCTTTAAATTGTATTTAAGAGCTCCATATGGTGTTAACTTGAAAAAAGGTGTCCCTCGTCTCAAATCTTTGAATTGTTCAACACCAAATTTGGAGAGATTATACTCCACATTTCTATCAGTGCTTATATTAAGTTAGAAAGTAAAGCATAACAGCCATTAATGTTTTGCGTTGAAATGTTACCTTTTATTTTGCCTCGTAAAAATATTTAGATTTAAAAACTTAACACCCCTTAAGAAATGACAGCGGTAATCCTTAACAAAGGGAAGCAATAGAGTTTTTTTTTGTGTGAAAGAATTTTTGAAAGAGCTTACTAAATGTTTTAGTACGTGTCCAGAATAGCAATTATTTAAATAGAAAGCAAATTAATGAGCGTTGTTTAAATTCAATTTTGAAATATGTAAATATTTACTTTCATTTTTATGAAATATCCATGATGATTATGACCAAAATGTTTTTACACATGAAATAAAGGATTGCTCAACAAATGTAACTTACGATAGTTGCCAATTGATTAAGATAATCAGATGTCCCAAAATTCAAAGAAAAAAATATCGTAGTATTCCATTTTGTTTAAATAGTAAAGTATATTGCAGATGTAGTGAATAGTTTGTGCATTTTTCATAAATGTCAGTAGAATTCAAAACTAGCTGTTCGTATTGTTATTGTTACCTTTTAAGAATTGCCCAAAAAGCTGTCGCTGACTGCCAAATGAAACCTGATTTTATTCAGAAACTTAGCTTTAAATCACAGACACGTCGTTATTTCGATAATGACTTTCTTGAATTTACCGTCTTGTTTGGTGAGACTGCTTCAAGTTTATGGTGTTGACTATCTGAAAGTAACTGCATCATTCAAATCGTACTTTTATATCAAGAAAAAGGTAGGCACAGTTCTTTTTGACTCTTGCATCAGATACAAACTAATTGAACTTCTCAAAGGCAGTCGCTTTAGTACCCTATTTAAGAAAATCTTTGACTTACTTGAATAAATAAATGGTGATAATTAGAACATTTAAAACACTCTTCTGTGAATATGATTACTTTATCCCAGAATCTCAAAATATTTAGAAATATTAATACCCAGAAAGCATGTGACCTCACGGCAACCTTGTGCGTGAATTTTCTTTTTATTGTCACCCAAATATTTGTACTAAAAACCTTTTTCTCAATAAAGCGAAAATACTGCAGTTTCAAACCTTTCATCCTAAAAGGATTAAGAATTATTTTTTAAAGCATTTTTAAAAGGAATTGTCACTTAGTTAAAATGGTCACTCAGGTCCATAATGACGTTTTAGCTGACGTTCACGCTAGCGATAGAATCAAATTGCATTGTCCATTAAAATTTCACGACAAGGTGGAATTTAGTTGAGCATGCAATACTGTGAACAGAAACTTAATAATTACCTAGATATAAGATTATTTTCAACTTGAGACTAACTTTAGGAAAGAATTATATCCACGCTTGAAAACTCTAAGTCAACCTCGATTTAAGGTTTTTATATAGATGGTTGTTTTCCAAGGTTTTGGATTAGGGTAATCTCGGTAAAATGGAGCAGATTGTCACAGATCTCGTTTTAAGGTTAGAAGGTTTACACGTAAACCACATAACAAACCTTTTCAGGTTTACATTAAAAGGTTTTGGCTGAGTGATAATCTCTATATATATTTCTCTTACACGGCACCAAAAAAAAGCCTCATTGCAACTCCCCGAACGGCAACGTTAGAAAATCGACCAATGATTGCTTCTAAAAATGTCACATGGCAAATGTCACATGAGGTGGCTCAACATATAGCGCTTTTAAAAACGGAAACAATAACCAGAGTGAGCATTATCAGGTTGTTCAATTCAGATTCATGCCCTAAAAACATGATAATATTTAATTTAAACTCAATTAGGAATTAATTA
>NC_092204.1:7500207-7578948 GCF_043381705.1 Parasteatoda tepidariorum
ATATAGTTAGATAGTTACTTACTTAATGATTTTAATTACAAATTATAATCTCTGATTTTCATTTTATTTATTCAGAAAAATGTTTGTTACAAACGAAAATTATTACCCTTTATTTCATAGTTTATCATCATTTAAACAACGAGGTCTTTTTCTAAAAAACATTCTAGATAAAACAATCGAACTTAATTTGAATACTTATTATTTATTTATTTTTAAAACCTCATAAATTACCTTCATAATATTTAAACTGCATAAGAAACTGATGCATGAAATGATAATTACTAATGACTGGTACATTAAATGATAACATAATTCTTAAAATTCATATTTAATTTTCGTGGCATAATTAGTAGGCATATTTTAAAGAACAATGGGATCTTTTGTCAATACTTTTACGTTTTAAAAAATTACCCACAGTACTTTATTAACTATACTCTATCGACCAAGCTCACAGATACACATTTATCAGACCACTTTTTTTTGAGAAAAACGCCTTTTTTTTCTTCTTTTACTCATTATGAAGCGCCTTTTCCTTTTTTTCTTACTTCAAAAGAAAAATAAACAAAGAAGTTGATTACTTTGCGCATCTTCAAACTTTTTTCTTTTTCACAAGAAAATTTCTTTTGTCAGCGTGTTCTTTGTTTTAAGCTGACAACTGTCGCTGCCTTGAAAAATGTTCTTTAGTGTTCCGTTTGAGGTGCATTTTATTAAAAGAATTTCTGCCATTTTTTTTATTGTTTTTGCATTATTTTCTTTAAGCATGTGGTTTTCATGTTTACAGTGTCTTGCTAAACTTTATTTAGCGTGTGTTTACCTGTTTTTAAACTACTATCTTTTGTTAGTTTTACGTCTTTTATCGCTTTTGTTGTTCACAGGGGTATTATAACCACGAATAGTTTTTAACATTTTTATTCCTTCGACATTGTGTGATTTTAATTAATATTTTATCCTTGATTTCAAAAATGCTGCTTGATACATGTTAGGAGCCTCAGGGCACAAGTAAGATACCGTTTATTTCCACTGAATATTTTGTATTTCTTAGAATTTTTAATGCTATAATTGCAATAAAATCAAGTATGTATAGTAATGAATTTTTCTTTTATGAATATAGACAGTGTACGTTATCTCCGTTATCAATGTGTAAGTTTAGAATTTTTACCTAAATAAAAGAAATTATTATATAATAATAAAAAAGAAAAAAAAACACCACCAAAGACTTTCAATCTTACAACAAGACAAAGTAACTGCAGTTTTTCAGCAGATTCATCACAAAATATGCTTCTGAAACAATAGCTGCATAATTTATTGCAGCATAAGCATGGATTTAAAGTTTCAGTTTTTTTTAAAAATTTATGATTTTAAAGCGACCTTGCTTAAACTACAGTAATTTTGTAGACAATAGTTAAATCTTCTTTAAAGATAAATTGCTTCACATTAGCTGCGAAATAACTGCTGTGCTTTTACAGTTAAGATTGCACTACAGAAAATCTGCAGTTAACTATAGAAAAACTATAAAACTACTTTAGTTCTGTAGAAAAACTGCAGTGTTTTTTTAGCTGGGATGAATAGTACTTAACTTTTAACAAAATAGTACTTAAAATTATATCAATAAAAAGATCGTCGTACTTAATAAGCCTTACATATAATAATTGTAAAGGTGAAATAACTTTAATTTGTTTTTTCTTTATGAAAAATTGCCAATAAATCTAGGCAATATGACCCGCGAGTGTGATAGAAAGCACCAGATACGTTTTTATTAATAACATGCAAATTATCGCGGAATATGACATAATAATGTATTCATTATACTAATGAAAGTATAAGTAAACTTACTCAACTCAAAATTCTTGATGGTCACAGCAAAACATTTTGATGGTTCACTTGGTTTCAGTGCCATTCATGATGGTCACCATCATCCAACATCCATTATGCGTTCATGGTTTTTGATTTGCCAACAAACTTCCACCATTACATGATGGAAAATGCTACTTTAATACTATGATGGTTAACCATCAGGAGAAGTTTGATTCTCATGGACCAACAATCCATGATGGTTCCACCTATACATTTCCATGATGGTTTATTATATATTATCAAAACAATTTGGGATTTTTATGTTGAACCATCATAAATCAGTCCAAATTCCTACATTGGGACGATGGTTGTTCATGATCTTTCCAGCCCTTGATTTCTAAGAAACTATGATGGAAATTTCTGATGGTTCAATATGAACAAACCATCAATACAAGTTACTATTCTTATGTTGCACCATCATAAATCAGTCAGAATTCATTCCTACATTGGAGTGCTGGTTACTTATGTTGGTTACCATCCAAAAATATAATGGTTTATGATGGAATTATTGATGAAGAAGATTATGTATTATGATTAGTATGATGTTTTCCATTGATGATTATGTATGATGTTTTCCATTGATGGACCATCAAGATTATGTTTGTCCATCAATGAAAAACCATAAAAAAGTTTGTCTTGGATTTAATAGTCTGTTGCGTTATTGAGCCAGAGAGCACATTTATAGATAGTATGTGCAGCGTGCAAAAAAAAATAAACACTCTGAATAACTTTTAATCTAATAATTGGATTATGAAGTACTAAGACTCAAACTTAATGGCTGGGAGACTTAATCTTAAATGTGTTAATTAATTAGAGCAAACACGATTCTAAGTTACGGAATCAAACACAAAATGCACGTTTTCTGTATAAACATATATCTTTTGCGGCGGATATCGTATCGTAATTCTCAAAATATGTCGAAAAAAGGAAAAGTGGTTCTAATTGTTTTAGCTACAGACGGATCAAAAGTTGTTGCTTTTGTGTACATCGCACAACTCGAGAATAATTTAGGCAAATCGAAGCAATTTTGCACACAATTAGAAAATCCGTTTATCCCCTTTTATTCCTCTGAAAAACTAGATTTTAATAAACATTTGTTATTTTTATGATTTTGTTTGATAATAGTAATAAAATATTGATATAAATTGTTAGGTATGCGGATTTATATATCGTCTTCAAGAATTTAATTTTAAAAGTCATAATATAAAATTTGGGCGTTATCGGTCAAAATATTTCTGACTTATCAATATTTTTTAAAGATTTCAAAATATCGAAATTTAATTTCTGAAGAAATATTGTACTGTTACGTTTTCCTAAAAATGGGAAAACTTCATTTGTACTAAAATATATTTAAATGGATAAAGTCTATATATTTCAAGCGCTTAAAAATAGGAACCCATTCTCAAAACTTTCCATACGTAAACTTCATGCTGGTGCTTCTGGTATTTTTCAAAATAAATCTTTCCTCTTTAATATTGTTGGATTATTCATTTAAAAAACAATCACTTTATCAAATGCATACGAAGAGCCGGTTCATAACAGAGACTTTAGTGGCATGCTTTACAGTTCGTTTCCGGATATTACCGGCCAACTTTAAGTTTGTTTTTCGAAGGCTCTGTTGTCGCATGAAATGATATCGCATGAAATGATATACCAATAGCATGCGATATTTAAAACTGATCTCAGTTTGCAACAGTTACTCATGACTGCCATCCAAGTCAAGTGTAAGCCTAACTTTAATTAACCTAACTTTAATTCTATGTCAAACCTAACTTTAATTCTGTGTCAAGCCTAACTTTAATTCAGTGTCAAGCCTAACTTTAATTAAGCCTAACTTTAAGCCTAACTTTTAAGCCTAACTTTAATTCTATGTCAAGTTTAGCCTTACTTTAACCTGCACCTTCTATATTTTTTCTGAAAATGGCGCAAAACGTTAATTTAGAAAAATCTAAGTTTTGAGAAAATGAAAAGCGTTTGTGATCCAATTTTTTAATGTTAAAAACTTATTCCAATCCTGCATTATCTAGGCTCATAAGAAAATTGTGAGAAAACGGGAGTAAGTTATTGATTTTTATAATTTTTATCTGGGTGGAAAAATTACCCCGAATTCGCAATTTTTTTAAAAAAAAGTGTAAGAACTTTAAAAAATTTTCAGTTATTTTTCTGTTCTAAGTCTCAGACAATTTTTTACATCAAGATGGGGTATACAGTTTAAAATTACAGCTGCGCTTCAAGTGTTAGGCAATTAAATTGTGGTTTTTTATTTTCCTTGACGAAAAAGTTTTGAAAAACCTTGCTAATTCTTAAAATGGTACATATCTTCCCTCTTAATGTAAATACAAATTTCAGTTAGAAGTAAAAAATTCTAAATTTACATTTTTTCTTGCAGAGACTTGCAAGTCGAGAAGGAGTGAAGTGATCGTGCTTAACCACGTGATTTAAATCAGAATTGATTGGATACCTTTAATCAACTCCACGAGTCTGTGTCAGACCTGATTCGATTAGCTTTTGAATCGATAAATGCCACGATTTATTTACGAATACGTCATTTTCAGGTGTCCATTTGTACATTTAATTTAAATATAACAGTTTTAAATTCTAAAAATTTCTTTGGTTCACCATATGTTATTACAAATAATAACTAACCAATAAAAATGCAAGTGGATAGCGGATCGCGAATTTAAAGTACTTGAATTAATTTCTCCTGTGACCGTAACAGTAGATATAATTATTACATTACCTTTCTAAATTGTTAGACGCACTATAAGATGCTATGCAAAATCTTAATTATCAGGTGATACTATACAGCTTTATTGATTTTACGCGAAGGAAACCAGTTTGCACTTGTTTACGTCCGTTTATCAATTGGTAAAATTAGACGATAAATAATATAAATTCGATGATTGGATAAATCGGAAGATATATTTTATAAATATAGAATATTTATTATATCAGGTATTGCATTTGTATATTATAATAATTAGAGCAAATTATTAGACGCAATGCGGCTTCTTAAAAATTGCATGATTTGCTCGAGTTTATAGGCATTACTTTTATATTTAAACGTACATGTAATGGGTTTTCATTTAGAAGATTATTTTATATACTTCCTTTTTGTATTTATTTTTAATGTACTGCTTTATAATGTTAACCATTTGATACACGAATGTAAACAATTGCAAGGGCGCCGGCAGCGGGGTGCAAGGGGGTGCACTTGCACCCCCCTGGCTTTTTTTTAAACAATTAAAGAGGTACGGAAAAACAATTTTGTTATAAAATTTTTTTATTAAAAATATTTTTATTCAAAAACAAATAAGTAATTGTTGATACATAACAATTAAAAAGATTTTTAATCAAACAAGAATTGCAATAGTCTTGTTTGCTGTCCAAATCTGTTTATAACTTTTTCAATGAATTCTGAGTCATCTTTGATTCTTTTCTTATGCACACTGAGCATGTTCAAACTTGGCAGATATCTAAGCTATATTTTTAAATTTCATTTAATAAAATATAAATAATATTATATTTTCTATTAGTTATTTAGTTTAACAAAGGTGTATAACACAAACTGACTTCTCACAACTGTAAAACTTCATCAACACAATAAATATCAATTTTAAGCGTGCACAAACACGTTAGTATACGAAACTACTGTTTGTAGTTATTTGTGTTTTAAAGTCAGTAGCTATGCCAGCGCCATCAATACAGTTTTTCGTGTCAAAATTTGCTAGTACAAGA
This sequence comes from Parasteatoda tepidariorum, assembly GCF_043381705.1. NCBI lineage: Eukaryota > Metazoa > Arthropoda > Arachnida > Araneae > Theridiidae > Parasteatoda > Parasteatoda tepidariorum. The sequence continues at coordinate 7,505,800 of NC_092204.1, forward strand.
AATTCGTACTTTTTTTTTAAATATCTTGTTAACAATGAGGAAATGTATCTTGAAAAAAATTAACAGATGAAAGTATATGTAATAACAAAACAAAATGTAATAACAGAATATTTNGAAGTCACTTAACAAAACGGATTTCCAGTAAAATAAAGAGCAGATGTAAAGGTGTTCCGTTACAAAAGAAAATTTAAAAGAGGGTAACAGATGTGAAGAAGTCACTTAACAAAACGGATTTCCAGTAAAATAAAGAGCAGATGTAAAGGTGTTCCGTTACAAAAGAAAATTTAAAAGAGGGTAACAGATGTGAAGAAGTCACTTAACAAAACGGATTTCCAGTAAAATAAAGAGCAGATGTAAAGGTGTTCCGTTACAAAAGAAAATTTAAAAGATGATAACACATGTAAAAAAAGTCATTTAACAAAACGGATTTCCAATGAAATAAAGAGCAGATGAAAAGATGTTCCGTTACAAAAGAAAATTTAAAAGATGATAACACATGTAAAAAAAGTCATTTAACAAAACGGATTTCCAATGAAATAAAGAGCAGATGAAAAGATGTTCCGTTACAATAGAAAATTTAAGAGATGATAAGCTCTGTAAAGAAGTCACTTAACAAAACGGATTTCCAGTAAAATAAATAGCACATAAAAAGGTGTTCCGTTACAAAAGAAAATTTAAAAGAGGGTAACTGATGTGAAGAAATCACTTAACAAAACGGATTTCCAATATAATAAAGAGCAGATGAAAAGATGATCCGTTACAAAAGGAAATTTAAAAGATAACAGTTGTAAGGAAATCACTTAACAAAGCGAATTTCCAGTAAAATAAGTGCAGATGAAAAGATGTTCCGTTACTAAAGGAAATTTGAAAGATGATAACGGATGTAAAAAAGTCACTTAACAAAACGGATTTCCACTAAAATAAGTGCAGATGAAAAGATTTTCTGCTACAAAAGGAAACTTAAAAGATGATAACAGATGTAAAGAAGTCACTTAACAAAATGGATTTCCAATAAAATAAGTGCAGATGAAAAAATGCTCCGTTACAAAAGGAAATTTGAAAGATGATAACAGACGTAAAGACATCACTTAACAAAACGGATTTCCAATGGAACATAGAACAAATGAAAAGACGTTCCGTTACAGAAGGAAATTCAACAGGCACAGTACTAAAATTAAGAAGATCATGTCCCTTTGCCAAAATTTGTTAACTCGGTGATACGAATTAATACGCGTTAAGAGCAGTCTTTTAAGGCACACCCTTATAATGTAAGTGGTTGATTTTTTTATTCTAGCAGTCTAAAAAAATAACTTGTTTTTACACTTATATAGTAAATAAGATCAGTCTTTTTTTTCTACTTTCGTTTAACAAAATGCAATTTTAGTATCTACCTATAACAATTATGTTTCATTAAAATCTTTGGGTTAGTTTGGGTTAGTTGAAATTTTAAAAAAAAATGATAATCAATTTATCTTTTTTATAATAAAAAGTTTTGGTTAGGCACGAAGAAAAAAGTAGTAAATGAAATTTTTTAATATATAATTTTGACATTACTAATCTAGAAAAAAAAAGTTTTATTACTTTTATCAAACAATTTGGTAACCATAAAAATGCAAGTTTAGTCTATTCTTTATAAAACTTCGAATAAAAGAAAAAAGAAATTTTTAAATTTTAGTACGAATGTAATATATTTGTAACTGAATAGAAAATTTTCGTAAAACAATATTAGTTGCAGTTTTATATTATTTATCGAACGATGATTTGATATTTCACTTCTGTTTTAGTACAAAAAAAAAACGATTTTTAGTACTTTTATCAAATAAATAACAAAGAATTAGATTTATTACATTTATTAAGCAGTTGTATGTATGTTTTGTCTGTGAATTTATGCTAAATATTAAGTTCTGGAAATGTACAATTATTTCATTTAAAAATTTGCAATGATTTAATACGAAACAAATAATGATACAAGTACTTAAGAAAGAAAAAAAAATTCCCCATTTACCAAAATCTCAACTTGCTTTAGATTGTTTTTCAAGAGCACTCCAAACAGACTAATTAAGAGTCCTTCATAAACGAACATTATTTAATTAGAATATTTTTTAATTGAAATACGTCACAGACGAAAAAAAATATTACTTTTAATTAGATTGCCAAAACTAGCTTAAATAGAGAAATTAATTAATAAAATTGAGTTCTCATTAATTAATTTCTTGACGTCTAATATGAATGTGACAGTTCTTGAAACGTCTTTTTTTATTCTTAACTATCTGCCACATTTCAAATAAACCTCAACCTTTACTTTTATGTAACGAATGAAAAAGATTAATTTCTGAAAATGTCACTTTGCTTTTAATAGTGTAATTTTTTAAGTAAGTTTTAAATAACCAAATACAAGAATAGAGTATCAACGTAATAGAGTATCAAAGTAAGAAAAGGCGATGTTGGTAACTTAAACTTCATCGTCAAATGTTTTTAATGTGGGTTTTTGTCGTTGTAGTTCATTTACGTCGCACTAGAGCTGCACAATGAGCTACTGGCGACAAGGTCTGGGAAACTTCCCTGAAGATGATCGGAAGACATGTCATCACAATTTTGATCCTCTGCAGAGGGGATGGCACCCCTGCTTCGGTAGCCCGACGGTCTGCACGCTAAGTCGCGCACTTTACGGTAGAACAGTTGAACGAGGACCCATACCGCACACCTTCGGTCCCTACGTAGACTAATCCAAGTGGTCACCCGCCCGCACACTGACCGCAGCCTGTGATGCTTTACTTCGGTGATCTGCTGGGAACCGTGTCTTAACGATCAGTCCACTGCGAAACTTTTTAATGTGGGATAAATAATTATCTTTTTAATGTGCATGTTATTATTTACTCAATCTAGAAATATTTTTATTAAACGTAGGTAAAATTTTTAATGAAAAAGTAATTTTTCACAGTAAAAGAAGTAGTCGGCATATTTTGAATCTCTTTCTTGAACTCCGACTGAACCCATAACCTCCTCTTCTGCAGAAACAATCAAACGCTAGCAGTTTGTGCAATCAAAACAGTTGCCTTTTAAGCAACAATCGTATCGTAACCAACAAATCATAAAGCTTCAGACAGAAATACTTCGACAAATGACACCATCTCGCTATAAATCAGACATTCAGTTGAGAATATTTTTTTTTAACGGTAGGCACTGAACATTTGTTTTTTGCCTCGGAAAATACCGCAAGTGCTGCTCTTTATCGTTACCTGGTGGACGAATGTGAACCTAAGTCACGGAGGCGAGCAGCATTACCCATGCCACACTGTCACAGATACCTGTCCATAGACTGGTCCACATTCACACATCGCACGACAGAGAACAACACACATAGAGGGAAACAGCCATGCCCTGAGCGGGATGCGAACCCTCATCCATTAGCTTCACTGGCCAGAATATAAAAGAGACTTTAATGTCTCTATCCGATATTTCTCCAGCAGTGGAGTGACCTTAAAGACAGGGTTCCCAGTAGACCACCGAAGTCAAGCATCACTGGTTGCGATCAGTAAGCGGGTGGGTGGCCACTTTGATCAGTCTGCGTAAGAACCGAGGATGCATGGTATCGGTTCTCGTTAAACTGTTCTACCTTAAAGTGCTCGACTTCGCGGGCTGGTCGTCGGGCTACCAAAGCAGGGGAGCCATCCCTTCTGCAGAGGATCCAAATTGCGATGGCATGTCTTCGGATCATCTTCGGGGATGTTTCCCAGACCGTCGCCAATAGCCCATTGTGCAGCTCTAGTGCGACATAAATAAAGTACCTACTTATCTATCGATCTAATATTTGCACATTTTTGTTTCAAACAGCAGAATCGTCAGATGTTTTAATTTGGCAATAATAATTGTGTTTGTTCTCTAGTCATGGTGGGAAGTTAACATTTTCCTACAATTCTTGTCAATAATTTTACAATGAAAATAACCGATTAACATATTTCATACTGAAATATTTATCATGGCAGATTGTTAGTAGTGAAAATTTCTTTTACATTGTAATTGTATCGCAATACAGGGATACTGCAGAGACATGATCAAACAAATAAAAACATCTTACTTTATTATGTGCATTTTAAAAATTAACAAATATGGCCATACTTATAACCTGAAGAAAATATTATTGATAAAATAAAATAAAGTAACTCTTTTAGAGAGAGGAAGAAAGTTTCTATTTATATATCCATTTTAATATAACTATTTTTGTGACTAATTAATATCGGCCTTAGGGGCGTCAGACATCCTACCCCTAAAATTTATTACACTAGAATGGAAATTCAAAATGAAAAAAAAAACAAAAAAAAAAAAAAAAAAAAAANACAATACAATGTGTCTAAAAAGGAGCATAAACAAAAATTAAAATATATATATATCTATATTATTATTGAACGCATAGCAATTTTCAACTAATTATTCTTAATAAATGATCATTAGTAAACTTTTTTCTATATTTTTATTCTTCTAAAAACCATTAATTAGATTTAATTTAGCTATTGATTTATCTATCTTTTTCTTTGTATTAACTTGTCAAACATTTGAAAGCCAGTATGAAAAAGGCCTTCATTAAAATAGAAACAAAGCTTTACTTTCGAATTTAATTAAGCACCTGCCTATGATCGATATTGCTTTTGATGTATTGATTTAGTGGTCTTCATGTTTCATTGTAATAATTTTCTGCTGCTCAGTTAGCAGTCTGATAAATGAAATAACATTTTAATATAAATATCTTGTTTTTTTTTATTTGCTTACTGTGATTTAATTAAAATTCATTAAATTGTAATAATTTAATCTAATATATCTTAATATAATTTAATCTTATCTAATATATATATATACCAAGAACATTTTGGAAAGCTCTTAGTAAAGTAACTTCCGAATAGCGAAATAAATTTTCTATATAACGAACGTTTCTTTGAGATCCATTTTCAGTATTTCCAAAATTTTTCGCCCATAAAATGCATTTAGAAACGCATTTTATGGGCGAAATGCCCTTGAATTGATTTTCGCAGCCACTTAACTTTTAGAGAATAGCAGTAAAATCGCTTTCCCTTTTTGTTGGCTCTTCATTCAGTAATCCATGCTAAAAATCAATTTACGAAAAAGCATACTAGAAATTTGTAATGCATGGAACTATGATGTTACAGATCGTATTATTCGTAACAGTTTTGCTGAAGCTGGATTCTTAGTCCGTGCGGAGGGATAGGATAATATTCCTTAAAACTTTAAAAAAAAAAAAAATGTGGGTACAGCTAAGATAGAACCACGAATTTAACGATTTTCTTTTTTATCGATTCTGAAGCTGCAACCACAGAAACATTAACTGAATCGAATATTTTGGACAGTGTGAAAAATAAAAACAATACCGCAATAAATTGTGAGGAAGACGAAGACAGAAATGTTGAAGAAATTATCAAACCTTCATATGATATTTGAAGCAATTCGATAGTCGATAATGATTTACAAGACAAAGGTGCATAACTTGTTATTTTTATTATGTCTATAGTTTATTATGTCTATAGTTTATTATGTCTATAGTGAATTGAGTTTGAAACCTATTTTGTGTTGTATAAGTGTTTAAAATGGTGATTCTCTATTTAAAGAATTTTCCATTTAACGAACTTTTTATCCGGATTTAGCGACTTCTTTAAATAGAGGTCGGACAGTAAATTTTTATGGCCCATGAAACGGTTAAGTACCCAATTAAATGAGGTTGGTAATTATTACAATTTAGGTTGTTTTTTTCCATATCACTCTCTTTTAATGAGTTAACACGATACGAAACTGTAAAAGTTTCGAATAACTTCAGCATGCTTTCCACGAAGAAGATAAAAGTGTTCGCTACATTTTCAACCTTTTCCTTTAGTCCAACTTTTCTTTTTAAATTAATGATCGACGTTTCTATTAATTAGTAGCATTAAAAAATATTTTGATACTTGAGGGTAGATGATGATACATTTTTTAAATTCCAAATCGTCAATTTTCACCGAATTGTGGTCTAACAACGAAATAATAAATGTAGCTCTCGAAATAAATTAACGTTAAATTAAAATAACAATAAAGAGTTTTTGCGTAAGGTTATGATTCTTCCTATCTCAAAAGTTAACGCTATTGGAGCTTTACAGCGCATGCGTGAAAATGGCCATACAGTGTTCCGAAGAAGTTGAAAATAAGGTTAGCTTTATGGTTCAGGCAAGTTTTGTAAGTTCTTCAAGTCTTTTTTTCTGCCACTTTTTTTAAACCTCGTTTTTTATATACAGTCACTGGCCAAATTATAAGACTCACTGTAAGATTCTATGTAAATCTTAATTATCAGGTGATACTATATACAGCTTTATTGTTTTCATGCGTCTGGAACCGGTTTGAACTTGTTTACGTTCGTGTATTAATTGGCTAAATTAGACAATACATAATGTAAATTCGACGATTGGATAAATTAGATGATATATTATATAAATATAGAAGATTTATTGTACTAGTATATTATAATAATTCGACCTAATTATTAGACGTACTTGTAGTTTTTTAATAATTGCATGTTTTGTACAAGTTTATAGGCAATATTTTTATAGTTAAACATAAATGTCATGGGTTTTTATTCAAGAGATTTTTTATATACTTCCTATTTCTATTTATTTCTAATATATTGCATTACAATTTTAACCAATTAATACACGAACGTAAGCAAGTGCAAACCGCGTAAAAACAATAAAGCAGAATAGTATCACCTAATAATTAAGATTTTACATAGAATCTTACAGTGAGTCTAATTATTTCGATAGGGACTGTACGCTCGATGTTCGCATGTATGTCTATGGCTTACGGTATTTCAACATACGGTATATCGAAACGTCAATGCATATCATCTTGGCTAAATGACATTATTTTACGTCATTTTCTTAAATATTAATTAAATGTATTTAAAAAATTGCTAATCAGTTTTAAAAATTTATAACACACTCATTGTAGAAAAAATTTAATACTTCTAAAATAGATTCGACACGCAGACGTAAGGATTATTGTCTTAGTCTTACTTTATTTACAGTGTAGAGAATTTCGACAAGTTCACTCAAATAATTCAGCGTATCAATTTTTGAAAATTTATTTTTACACATGCATATACAGACTAGTGTATCGAATACAAAGTACAGATTGTAAGCCCGTGTCAAATTGTAGAAGAAATAGCACAATTGAGAAAAATACTTCACAAAGAGACAATCAGCATCGCGACAGGATTTGAACCCGTTAATTCCTGAATTTCAGAACGATTTGCTCTTCAGTATACCTGCAATGTAAAAAACAGTAGTTTCTACTATAGTTTTTCATAAAAACAAAGTAAAATATTTTAAGAAACTATTAAAAAAGGCAACGTAGATAACTATTTTTATGAAATAAAAATTGATGAATAATTCTGTGTTTTTAAATTATCAAATCTTCCCTTTTAGCATAAACCAAGTATGCGTATATAAAAAAATTTTCCAATAACTTGTCATAAAAATTATTCTCTTATGTTTCCTTTGAGATGCAGCAAAATTTAAAAAAAAAATTTAGGAAAAACGAAATTCAAATATTTGTTTTAGAAATTGGATGTTTTTTTCCTCAAACAAGCTTCTTGCTTTTTGAATTTTTAAGTTTCTTACGCTTCTTTTCCTTCAAGGAAATAAATAAAATCACATTAAATTTCAAAAATAGAAGAAAATTTTTAATTTTAATAACAATCAGGGAATTATAACTGTTGTTTTAAAAAAATTATATTTTTAGTTTTTATAAATATATAGAAATGGACAAAAGGAATACAATTATTTTCTATAACACCTATTCTTTGCCTATCATTTAAAAATCACCCAGCTTAAGGAATATAGCTTTCAATTAATTAGTAAATTAACCTTTTCTATTAAATTGTTACTATTCAATACGACGCCATTTTATTAAAAATAATTTTTTTTTTCTGCACAGCCTCCATTATGAATATCAATGCCATTAATTGAATAAAAAACAGCGTATGTTATCAGCAAGAATTACACCTCAAATATACCCGCTACTTAATTTCTCAAAACAATATGAAAGGAAATTAAAGTTTCCGTTAGTTAGTGTTTCCATTTATTGTTATTTTGCCTTCAATTTTGAAGACGTGCTTGTTTAAAAATAATTTTAAATACTATTTTAAACTGTTTAAAAAATATTTTAAGTTTAAAAGCTATTTTAAGTTTAAAAATATCTAGCAAATGAAGGGCTAGGCGGGAATATAAAATGACAAATCATTTGAAAGATGCTTTAGGAGAGCATTTTGGATAAATAAAATTAAATAATTAATGATAATTTGGATAATAATAAATAATAATAATAATTTAGATAATAATAAATAATAAGAATAATTTGGATAATAATAAATAATAATAATAATTTAGATAATAATAAGTAATAATAATAATTTGGATAATAATAAATAAAAATAATGATTTGGATAATAATAAGTTAATGATTATAATTAAATTATTAGTAATCAATTAATTAATAATTCCTTGCGTAATAATTACTTAAATAATTAATAAATAATAATTTGGATACTGAGAATTAATAATAATAATAATAAATGATAAATTAAATAATAAAATAATTTGGTTAATGAAAAATTTGAAAGCATGGCATTACTCTATGCTGCATATTGCTGAAGCTTTTTAGGGTTATTTCCTGAAACTTGTAATTTGAAAAAAATAAGTTTTTGAAACAGAAATTTAATTATTCAAAGTGGATTATCACTATACTGTGACACTAAAAGCAATTAACATGAATTAACTTTTTAAAATAGGGATATATGAAGAGAGAGAGGGACCAAATTTATTTGATTTGTTTTTATCCAATTTATATTTTCTTAAAAAAATCTACTAATAAAAAAGGGGAGCCGTGACAGCTCAGGGGTTAGAGCATTCGCCTTCCAATGAGACGAACCGAGTTCGAATCCCAGCGATGGTTGGTCGATAAGAATTCTGCATCCGGCGTGCCCCGACCACAGTGCAGACGTGAAATATCCTCAGTGGTAGACGGATCATGGGTTAATGTTCCTTTGCCGTCAGGCTAACCGTGGGAGGTTCTCGTGGTTTTCCTCTTCATGTAGCGCAAATGCGGGTTAGTTACACCAAAAAGTCCTCCACGGAGGCAAATTTCACCCAATACTTGATCCAGGAGTTCCCTTGTCTTCTGGATTGGCTTCAAAATTACAAGGCTATGGTGTTGAACATTAGTAGTCGTAAATATAAAAATTGGGTAGGCTGTTCAACGACGGTTATAAAAAAAGGAAGGTACAATTTAAAAAAAAAACACGTTTATTGTGTCCCGTTTTATCTGCCAGGAAGCATCTAAGTTTTAGCCAACCTCGCTCCCACATTTGAAAAAGTACGTCTAATGGTACTGAGAGCCCGTGATAGTGGCACGGTTCCGTAGGCTGGATAGAGTACGCAAGGATGAAACGCATAGTTTTATAGATTAAAATTTGTCTGCGATCATAACATAGTTAGACTGAAAGTATTGCTGCATAAAATTAGGCAATTTAAGATACGAAGTAATCCGCAGATGATATGATTTTGTAACCATCGTTGAACAGCCGACCCAATTTTGAGTTATGACTACCAGTGTTCAACTTTCAATGTTCAGTCTTCAACTCCGCAGCCTCGTGATTTTAAATCCAATCCTGAAGACAAGGGAAATCCAGGATCAAGTATTGGGGAGAAATTTACCTTCGTGGAGGACTTCTTGATGGAACTAACCGGCATTTGTGTTATATGGAGATGAAAACTACGAAAACCTTAGATGATCAGTCTGCCTGGCAAGGGGACTCTAACCTATGATCTACCTACCACTGATGATATTTTACGTCAGCACTGTGGTTGGTTTGAGTGGGTTGTGGAGTTCGTATCAACCAGCCATTGCTGGGATTCTTACCAGGTTCACCTTTGGAAGGCGAGCGCTCTATCCCCTGAGCTATCACGGCTCCAATATATATAGTTTGTTTTATTCCTCTACAGCACTTTGTTACTAAGATTTTTGATTTTCAAATCAGTCAATAAAAAACGAGTTAGTCATNCACAATGGGCTATTGGCGACGGTCTGGGAAACATCCCGGAGGATGATCCGAAGACATGCCATCACATTTTCGATCCTCTGCAGAGGGGATGGCACCCCCGCTTCGGTAGCCCGACGACCTGCACAAGAAATCGAGCACTTTACGGTAGAACAATTTAACGAGGACCCATACAGCACACCCTCTGTCTCTACGCAGACTGATCCAAGTGGTCACCCACCCGCACACTGACCGCAGCCAATGATGCTTGACTTCGGTGATCTGTTGGGAACCGCGTCTTAACGATCAGTCCACTGCGGGACTCGAGAATAATGAATTTATATATTTATAGAGTAAACAATAAAGTCTCAAATGCTAAAAAAATGCTCTCAAACATTTCTTCGGTGCTATTTTGAGCTCTCTAACTAACTAATCGTCCCGTAGTGGACTGATCGTTAAGACATGGTTCCCAGCAGATCACCGAAGTCAAGCATCAATGGCTACGGTCAGTGTGCGGGTGGGTGACCACTTAGATCAGTCTGCGATGGGACCGAGGGTGTGCGGTATGGGTCTAATATAGAATTCAAATATAGAGTTCATAAATTCAAATATAGAGTTCAAAATGATGGAAATATTTGTATTAATTTGTATTGCTGAGTACGAATTTCAAAAGAGCATAAAAAAGCAAAATTCAAGATGCATCCAGTTCGGAATTGATGCTCTCCTGAGCTAAAAGGTTACACCTTTCCAACGAACACACTTAGCGTGAAGGTAGTGGGTTCGTACTCTTCTTCCTATATTTTTGTGCTGTTTTTGTTTTATTTGTGCTCTATGTTCTTCTACATCTAATACAGACTAGACAATCAGCTTTGGAGAACAGTAAATACTATGCAGATTTTCCACATATGATACATATAATTAAAAAACATCGACTTTCTCTCTCCTGCAGACATCAAGACGTAACATTTTCTCGAATTCGAACCAGAGCATACCCAACAAAAGCTGTCCAGCAGTTGACTGATCGTAAAGAAACGCTTCCCAGTAGAACACCCAAGTCTAGCATCACTGGCTACGGACTGTGTGTGTGTGGGTGACCACTTGGATCAGTCTACAAAGGAACCGAGGGTGTGCGGTATTGGTCCTCGTTAAACTGTAAAGTGCTCGACCTCACGTAGGTCGTCGGGCTACCGAAGCGGGGAAGCAGAGGATCAAATTTGTGATGGCATGTCTTCGGATCATCCTCAGGGATGTTTATCCGCCACCAATAGCTCACTGGGTACCTCTAGTGCGACGTCAATAAACTACGACAACAACAACCCAACAAAAACTAAGCTATCTCGTTTTGGCTTCGCAGTAGAATGTCCATATGTAGATGCGATGCACCTGTCAATATTGATCACATCATCAAATACTCATGTGTCTACTTTTGGGTCAACAGCGCTCCATACTCCAAAGACAACTTGGCATCGGGGCTCTGTCTTTCTCATCGAGGATGGATACTTCAGGCAACCTCAGACGGCAATCATTTCTGCAATTCCTCAAAGCTATTCATCTTCTGTAAACTTCACCCTATCTGTCATTCTACAATATTCCAGCAGTGGACAGATTTTAAGGAAACGGTTCCAAGTAGAACACTGAAGTCAAGCCTCACTGACTACGGTCAGTAAGTGGGTGGGTGACCACTTTGATCAGCCTGTGTAGGGACCGAGGGTGCGTGGTATCGGTTCTCGTTAAATTGTTCTACCGTAAAGTGCTCGACTTCGCGCACAGGTAATCGAACTACGAAAGCAGGGGAGCTATCCCCTCTGCAGAGGATGAAAACTGCGATGGCATGTCTTCGGATCATCCTCAGAAATGTTTCTCAGACCGTCGCCAATAGCCCATTAGGCAGCTCTAGTGTGACGTGAAAACAGTACCTAACTACCTACCTTAAAGCTATTCATCTTCCCTAAACTGTATAATAAGGGATCTCTCACTGTGCAATAAAGGAAGTACTGCAAAGAGATTCAAAAATGCCCGGTCCCACAGTGACGTCGTTCAATTAATTATGAATTCACAAAAAATCAATTAAGCACGTTTCCGGGGCCTCCCTGACTTAGCGGTATCGTCTGCCAAACACTGCGCAAGCGTGGAGGTAGCGGGTTCGAATCCCGCTTTTACCCTGGATGTACCTTCGTGCCGACCTTTGTATTGTGCTATCTGTCTTTTTCTATTTGGCAAAGGTTTATAAGTCTAACTTGAGCACACAAATCTGCAACTGTATGTAATTGCAATAAACCAATAAACATGTTTCCGAGTCGTAGATATCTAATTGTCGAGTGACATTTGTGAATTAGTTAGAGCCCCTGGCGGGGCTGATGCTAAGATAACCACCACATGTGAGAATAAGTGATATTTGTCTTTACTTGATTTTTTGGATTACTTATTGATTATAATGTTTCTTTGAAGTCTCGAACTTTTATACTGGTGATGAGATTGCTTTGTTATTATTATTCTACCAAATGTTTGTGCGTATAAATTTAAAATTGTTCCAAATATCAACGAAGTAATAAGATGAAGAAACTCTAAACGGTAAAGTCAAAACTTTGTTTATACATTTAGAATTCTTCAACAAATACATAAGATTTTTCTTTTTTATTGAAAAATCAATTTATACACATTGACTAAACAATGTATTTTGTTTTTAAATATTTAAGGGTTAAGTTGTACCTTTTTAAGACATTTAATTATTTTTCTCTTTTTTGAGCAATAGTTTCTTGCAGTTTACACCAATCTCTTTAAAAATAGTGCTGAAATAGTTCGTTTATTACGATACTATATTGAAAATTGGGAAAAATTCTTTTAATAGCATTTTTTAGTAGAATTATTGGATTCAATCAATTGTTTATAGCTGTAAAGTACAGAGAACGAACTTTCATAATTATCCTTTACAAATTAGAAAAATACATTTTGGCTTTTGTAAAAATGCTGCATTTAATGATTTAAAATATCATTCAAAATTTATAATTTATACTGATTTATCGGTATTTTAATTTTCACATTTCAGAATAATTTTTATATTCCTTAGCATCTTTGTTACGTCTGTATGTTTTTTAATTTTATTTCTTAGTAATAAATGGTACATCTAGGTATTTATCATATTAATTGCATTTAACGTTTCTTCTTTGTAATCTTTAGTTTTTGTCAATTTAATATACATGTATTCCGCATTCCTCGCAATTTTTATATATTTAGAATACCTGTGAAATATGTTGAAAAAAGTATGCGCATCAGGAATCACAAGTTAATATTCAGGAAAAAAAACTTTTTTTTCGGAACACTAGTGAGAAAGACAGAAAAGATGAGATCAAAACCAGTTTAATTATCTGATGAAATTTGGTTTGTTTCATCCGGCAATTTTACGTTTTTCTTTCCGTTGTTGTTGCTGTTGTTATTTATCTTCTGTCTGGTCGGACGGAGTCAGATCAGGTCTGTCAGACCAGAACACGCTTGAAATCAATAACCATTTATTTCTGTTATTCCCAGAAGTTTTTTTCCAGATACTAATATTTTTGTTTTTTCCCCGCTTCTATAAAAATTGTTTTTTCGTTTTGTGTTAAACGGTAATTCTTAGCACTTTGTTTTAAAGTTTGAATTAAGTAAAGGTAGATATTAAAGTTTAAAAAAATATTTATTCTGAATTATTAATAGTGTACTTATTATTAATAAATATGTATTAAAATTAGTATTTATTTTGGGCTTTACATATTCGGATAATTCAACATATTAGAGATAGAGTATTGATATCAAATAAATTCGATATTAGTTGTAGTTCGTGTTTGAGGGCATTTCTTGGCACTTTGTTTTGCAAATATACTTATACAACAGGCTATGATGTAAAAGTTGGTGTTAAGATAGAAAATACAGTCGGGTTTCTATTTAACGAACTTCCATTTTGCGAATTTCTCTATTTTGTGATTTTTTTTTAGAAACCAAGAACATTTTGGAAATAGCGAACTCTTCCTAAAAGCGAACTTGTCTTTTAGATCCACTTTCTCTGTTTTCATAAAAATATTTCAGAACAGTTCTGTTAATAACTTTGAATTCATTTTCGAAGCCTCTTTAACTTTCAGTGAAAGCAGTAAAATCTCTTTTTGTTTGCATTTCAAACCAAAAACTCTGGCAAAATTAACGGATTTTATCAGTAGCCAGTAAACTTAAGAACATATGCGATAAAGTAGGCTTAAAATTACCTTTATAATAAATGCAGCTATAATTTTATACATAAATTTAGCTTTTTTTAGTTGAAAATGTATGTAGCATGATAGTGTAAAACTGGATAATGTTTTGCTCTATTCTTGCCTTCCATGCTGATTTCTTTCATGGTTAAGATTTATAAAATAAATAGTAGATACTAGTTTACTAGAAAAAGGTGTATCAATTGCCATTTTAATTTTGTCTGGTGTTTATGAATTTAAAACCTGTTTTGTTTTCCTTAAGTATTTCAAAAGATGATTTTTCTATTTAGCGAATTTTCCATATAATAACGTTATTATCAGGATTTAGTGACTTCGTTAAAATGTAGCAACTGTTCTTATTTCTTATTACTAGTGTATCTTTTAGCAGAAGTATATAAATTAGTAGGTATTTTGGTTTTTACGTTTTCGACAATTCAGATAGATGTAACGCCTTCATATCAAATAAATAATATTGAGATTAATTATTAGAAATCGAGATTGAATTAGAGAAATTGAATTAGAGATAGAAAATCTCAAATAAATTTGAGATTTTCTTGGCTCATTACGCCTTGTTCTTCTGTCTTACCTGTTGTTAATTTGTCATCGACTATATTGGTTCTTTGACCTATATTAACTTGGGACCTCCGTTTACCTGTGACCTTTTAATGTTTTCTTATGTTCACTTCAGGTGCACGTTTTTTTTTAAAGGTTCACTTTATGTTTTACTGTTCTTGAATACATCAACAGCCATCAGACTCTGTAATGTTTACACAATGTTACTCTGTAATGTTACTTTTTGTATTTTATGTACTTTTCTGTTTTTCCTGATTTTAATGAACATTTTCCCGTAGGCCCTAAATTAGGGCAGGTCGGGGTAAATATTTCATATCAAATAAATAAAAGCAGCTTGTATCTAAACGTATTTCTTAGCACATTTTCTCTCCTTTTTTTTTTTTAATAAATCCAACTTTTCCCTAACTTTAAATTAGAAAAATCTGCTTTAAGGATCACAAGAAGAACGATCTAGAAATGCAGGTTTTATTTTTTATGTCAAATTTGCCTGATGAAGTAATTATGGTGTTATAAAGCAAAAACAAATTTAACTCTCTAAGCAGAAAACCTGCAACACGTAAAGATGCTGCCCGTCAATCACAGACAAAATTAAATTGAAAAGTACAAACAAAACACAGTTCCCGTTTCATTTTCTACAAGTGATTTAAATAGTGTTACCGAAATAATGGAACCGTATGATGACATAAATGACGAAATATTTTTTTTTTAATTTCGTAGTTTTTAAAATGTTCAAGTGTGATGAAGAAATTAACCTAATTTTGAAATTTTTTCATATAAATGTTCATCTTTTTTTATAAGACATCTTTTCCGCTCGGAAGAGCTTTAAAGTATTTAATAAAAACGTAGGGTCACCCTATTCTGGCCTTTGTTTAGATAAGCTTCCCTTGATTTATGCTTACTTGTACAATATATATTCACACTTATTACTTTGATTATTCTACTGATGTTCTACGGAGTTTAAAATTAGTAGACGTAAACCCAAAATTGGGTCTGTTGTTCAACGACGGATATAAAATATAAAATGATATAAAGACTTTATTTATAGAGCCTCGGCAGGCCGGGTTACAGAGTGTTCGCTTTCCAATGAGGTGGACCGGGTTCGAATCCCCAGCGATGACTGGTCGAAACGAATCCGCATCCGGCTAGGACCGACCACGGTGCTAACGTGAAATATCCTCAGTGGTAGACGGATCATGAGGAGTCCCTTTGTCATCAGGCTAAACGTGGGAGGTTCTCGTGGTCTTCCTCTCCATGTAACACACATGCGGGTTAGTTCCATTAAAAGTACTCCACGAAGGCAAAATTTCTCCAAATACTTGATCCAGAAGTTTCCTTGTCTTCTGGATTGGGTTCAAAATTACAATGCTGCGGAGTTGAACATTAGTAGTCGTAAACCCAAAAATTAGGTCGGTTGTTCAAAGACGGTTATAAAATAAAATAGTTTAATTAATTATAAATAATGGTTTAAAAACCTCTTCTTTAGATTAAGATTTATATACATATTTTTTACTTCGCTAAATGTAAGTGCTTATGTTATTCCCAATTTTGAGTTTCTCTTTTTGACTTACATGCATGATGTATCAAAACTTTACTCGTAGCTTAAAAAAAGTTGCTAAAATCTCTGTTTTATTTCTCCAATGTTGGCAGGCATGGATTTGCACTGAAGAACATTACGGAATTCATATTTGTCTGATAAATAAGTCTTATGAAATTCCTTGTTTATTTTAATTTATTTTGCTTGCTAGTGAGCTTTTGAAATATTACACATCTCCTCCAAACAAAGAATACAAATACATCAAAACAGTTAACTTTGGTTAATGTCAAAATTCGCAATATAGATAAACTGGATTTTAATTATTGCATAGCGAATTGTCTCTTAGAATTCACTCAGGGTTCTGTCTAAGTTTTTTTAAGAGGTACCAATTTTGTGAAAATTAAAAATTTATGTTAACAAATCAACACAAAAATATGGTAAAATAAGAAAATATTTTTATTATGGACAAGTCATAATGTATATAGAAATTTACAAGTCATAATTTCCAATATGACTTGTAAATTTCTATATACATTTTTCCCATATGTTCAAAAACAATTTTGCTAATTTTGGGCATAAAATTGTATCCAAATTTAAAAATCATTGTCCACAATTAAATTTCAACTTTAATTTATTAGAAACATACATTTAACAATAATAGCACTGAAAGTTATCTTCATTATGAGAACATTTTCGACTGGGTCATATAGAAAAAAGTTTCAGAAATGTTTCATAAAAGAAAATAAAGGTCTATTAGTATAAATTTAGGATAATGTTTAAAATTTTCGGCTTCCCGGCATGAGGATAAAAAGTGCGCTTCTTACAAACCATGTAGGAAGCGAATTCTTCTACTATATCATAATAGCAAACCACGGGTGGGTTCCATTGCAAATTGAAAGACGTAATTAACTCCAGGTTTGTTTGTTTTTTCGAGGANGTCAGTCAGTCCAGACCACGCTTGAAATCCATAACCATTTATTTCTGTTATTCCCAGAAGTTATTTTCCAGATTCTAATATTTTTGTTTTTCTATAAAAATTGCTTTTTTGTGTTGTGTTAAACGGTAATTCTTAGCACTTTGTTTTAAAGTTTGAATTATGCAAAAGTAGATATTAAAGTTAAAAAAAATATTTATTCTGCATTATTAATAGTGTACTTATTATTAATAAATATTTATTAAAATTAGTATACATTTTGGGTTTTACATATTCGGATAATTCAACATATTAGAGATAGAGTATTGATATCAAATAAATGCGATATTAGTTGTAGTAGTTTGTATTTGAGGGCATTTCTTGGCACTTTGTTTTGCAAATATACTTATACAACAGGCTATGATGTAAAAGTTGGTGTTAAGATAGAAAATACAGTAGGGTTTCTATTTAACGAACTTCCATTTTGCGAATTTCTCTATTTTGTGATTTTTTTAGGAACCAAGAACATTTTGGAAATAGCGAACTTTTCCTAAATGCGAACTTGTCTTTTAGATCCACTTTCTCTGTTTTCATAAGAATATTTCAGAACAGTTGGAACTTGTAAATGAAAGATCAGTGAAAGCAGTAAAATCTCTTTTTGTTTGCATTTCAAACCAAAAACTCTGGCAAAATTAACGGATTTTACCAGTAGCCAGTAAACTTAAGAACGTATGCGATAATGTAGGCTTAAAATTACTTTTATAACAAATTCAGCTATAATTTTGTACATAAATTTAGTTTTTTTTTTTAAGTGAAAATGTATGTAGTATGCTAGTGTAACACTAGATAATGTTTTACACAATTCCTGCTTTCCATGCAGATTTCTTTCATGATTAAGATTTATAAAATAAATAGTAGATACCAGTTTACTAGAAAAAGGTGTATCAATTGCTATTTTAATTATGTCTGGTGTTTATGAATTTAAAACCTGTTTTGTGTTCTATAAGTATTTCAAAAGGTGATTTTTTCTATTTAGCGAATTTTCCATATAACAACGTTATTATCAGGATTTAGTGACTTCGTTAAAATGTAGCAACTGTTCATATTTCTTATTGCTAGTGTATCTTTTAGCAGAAGTATATAAATTAGTAGGTATTTTGGTTTTTACGTTTTCGACAATTCAGACAGATGTCACGCATTCTTATCAAATAAATAAAAGCAGCTTGTATCCAAACGTATTTCTTAGCACATTTTCTTTCTTTCTTTTTAAATAAATCTAACTTTTCTCTAACTTTAAGTTAGAAAAATCTGCATTAAGGATCACAAGAAGAACAATCTGGAAATGCATGTTTTATTTTTTATGTCAAATTTGCGTGATGAAGTGATTATGGTGTTATAAAGCAAAAACAAATTTAATTCTGTAAGCAGAATGACCTGCAACAGGCAAAGATGCTGCAGGACGAAATTAAATTGAAAAGTAGAAACTAAGTTCCCGTTCCATTTTCTACAAGTGATTGCGATTTAAATAGTGTTACCTAAAAATTCGAACCTAATGATGATTTAAATGACGAAATACTTTTTTTTTTAATTTCGTCAGTTTTTAAAAATTTCAAGTGTGATGAAGAAATTAACAAAATTTGAAATTTTTTCATATCAATTTTCATTTTTTTTTATAAGACATCTTTTCCGCACTGAAGAGCTTTAAAGTAATAAAAACGTCGGGTCACCCTAATCTGGCCTTAGCTCCCCTTTATTTATGCGCGATCACTACTTGTACAATATATATTCACACTTATTACTTTGATTGATCAACGGAGTTTAAAATTAGTAGACGTAAACCCAAAATTGCATCGGATGTTCAACGACGGATATAAAATTATATAAAAACTTTATTTATAGAGCCTCGGTGGGTCGGGTTACAGAGTGTTCACTTTCCAATGAGATGAACCGGGTACGAATCTGAGCGATGGCTGGTCGAAACGAATCCGCATCCGGCTAGGACCAACCGCAGTGCTAACGTGAAATATCCTTAGTGGTAGACGAATCATGAGGAGTCCCTTTGTCTTCAGGCTAAACGTGAGAGGTTCTCGTGGTCTTCCACTCCATGTAACGCAAATGCGGGTTAGTTCCATTAAAAGTCCCCCACGAAGGCAAAATTGCTCCAAATACTTGATCCAGAAGTTTCCTTGTCTTCTGGATTGGGTTCAAAATTACACGGCTGCAGAGTTGGACATTAGTAGTCGTACACCCAAAAATTGGGTCTGCTGTTCGAAGACTGTTATAAAATAAAATAGTTTAAGTAATTATAAATAATGGTCTAAAAAATCTTTAGATTAAGATTTATATACATATTTTTTACTTACCTAAATGTAACTGCTTCTATTATTTCTAATTTTGAATTTCTCTTTTCGACTTACATGATTCTGCATGATGTATCAAAACTTTACTCGTAGCCTAAAATATGTTGCAAGTAAAATATCCGTTATTTTATTTCTCTAATGTTGGCAGCTAAGAGTTTGCGTTTAAAGATATTTCTTAACACATTTTCTTTCTTTCTTTTTTTTTTTTAATAAATCCAACTTTTCTCTAACTTTAAATTTTAAAAAATCTGCTTCGAAGACCACAACAGGAACAAACTAGAATTGCAAGTTTTATTTTTGATGTCATATTTGCGTGATGAAACGTTTGTGGTGTTATAAAGCAAAAACAAATTTAACTCTGTAAGCAGAACGGCTTGCAACACGCAAAGATGCTGTAGGTCAATCACAGACAAAATTAAATTAAAAAGTAGAAACAAAGTTTTCGTTCCATTTTCTACAAGTAATTGCGATTTAAATAATGCTACCAAAATAATCGCGAAATAGATTTTGTAGTTTTGTATTTTAAGGGCATAGTAATTTTTGGTATTTTAATTGAATCATAATCTCTAAAAACATATAACCTTCATACACGTATAATAAAATATAATACATTCTGGAAATTTTATTTAATTTGAACATAATTTAAATTCTCTATAATTAGTCTCTAAAATATATTTTGAAAAACGATTGCAAAATTTAGTGTGAATTTTTTTAACATTTTCCTTTTTATTTTTAATTAGTCATTTCCAATTTATTGATTAGAGCGATTGATTTTTGCATTTACTTTTTGTTCGCTTAAGGAAAAATTTCTGAAAATTTGAAAAAAAAACTTATTAGTCTTCATTTTTGCTTAGATAAGCCTTAGATAAGACTTGGATTTAACTTCTGTGACACTATTTTTAGATGCAGAAAGAGGAAACATTTAACATAGTAAAATAATTAACTTCGAAACAATGAAAAAAGAATGAATGAAACTTTTTTAAATAAGTTTAAAAAAAATAGAAATTTAAGATTTTTTAAACAGCAAAAAAAATAGGAGCGTGGTATCAGACAACTATAAAAGTATAAATTTGGTGACGTGGACCACACGTGATACCACGTCATGTTCTTTATTGAATGTATCCGACACAGCGCATGTGAAATAATTAAATATTTAAATGTCCGCGATAAACTATTTTTTTGTTCAAGTAGAGCTATAAGTTTGAAATTATCACTGATGTTATCTTTAAATTATGTGAAAACTGAATCGCTTATAGTAACTAACGCTTAACTCATCACAATATTCCATTTCGTCTTTCGCTCATCCCTATTTAACGAATGAATAAATATTTGGAAGAAAATTTTTTTATTAACATCAAGTGTCATTCACTATACAAGTTCCAAAATATGTATTTGAACTTAGAGTGGATGAATAAAAAGTATTTTATTAACGATTAAAAATTTGAACAAGATATATAGGGAGAGTGTGAACTAATAGTTAGGAATTGAATAAGCGCATGTAAATTATTATGTTGCTTTAAAAACTTTTTATATTTAAATAAAATTGAAACTGAAGTATCACATAATACTTCCAACTCATTCATCTTCTTGCAACAACCTTTTTTTATATCCCTAAGCGCAGACTTCATGTTATGTTATTCCTCCTATTATTTTGGGATTGATAGATACATATTACACAAAAGAAGATACAATATTATATTTCTTTGGAAAACGAAATCTCGAAAATATCTCTGTAGATAGATTTGATTAAGAGTCGTCTTCGATAGAGAATAAATAATAAAATGCAATGTGTAGAAGTTATGTTGCCACGAAATCGAAAAACTACTACAATAGGAGAAAATGTCAAAGAATCACAACACAATAATAAAAACAAACACACAAATAAATTGGGTGTTGTTTTCATTTTGCTAGGGAAAGGACTCAAACATCTTCTCTAAGATCAAATAAGAAAGAAACAACCTCAGTTCGTTGATGTTTTTGAGTAAATTTACTGCATGTAACGACTGCATTTGTTTCTTCGAAGCAAACTATGTTTATACTGATGTTTAAATCTGGATCAAAAACTTAATGAAATAAAATCGTAGAAATATTTTTAGTTTTGTAAGTCATTGTTGTCTTACGTATATCATCTTCTAATATTTGAGAAATACTTTCTCCAGCGGCAGCGATCAAAAGCTGGGAAACAAATAGAATTGTATGCATCTTTTATCCGATGAAGATTTGTTTATCTGATCTTTTTGCGTTAGTTGAAGTCAACAATGGATTCTTAATAGGTTTTTCTTACAAAAAAATAGTACTTAATTGCTGTAACTTGCAGGGATTGTTTAGATTGAGAACGTAGAGAAAAATTGATACAAAATTCATGGTATCACAGGAAAAATGTAAGTTTTTTTTTCTAAATGTTTATTTATTTTGAAGTTTAAAGAAGTTCCTTCCGCTAAATTTTTCATTAAATTCAAAGATTATTTGTTAATTTCAACTCTATTTACATTTCTCTTCTAATTGTAAGAAAAAATGTACACATTTTGATATTAATTTCCATACAGGGTAGAAATTTGCTATTAATTTCCATACAGATTGAGTCCCGTAGTGGACTGATCGTTAAAACACAGTTCCCAGCAAGTCACCGAAGTCCAGCATCACTGGCTGTGTTCAGTGTGCGGGTGGGTGACCACTTGGATCAGTCTGCGTAGGGACCGAGGGAGTGCGGTATTGATCCTCGTTAGACTCTTCTACAGCAAAGTGCTCGATTTCGCGTGCAGGTCGTCGGGACACCGCAACGGGGGTGCCACCCCTTCTTCAGAGGATCAAAATTGTGATGGCATGTCTGCGGATCATCCTCAGGGATGTTTCCCAGACCGTCGCCAATAGCCCATTGCGCAGCTCTAGTGCGACGTAAATGAACTACAACTACAAACGGATTGAAATGATAACATACACACAGAACTTATAAAAACTAATTAAAATGAATTAAAAAATTATGAGTAATAATGAGTATAAATACTAAAAATTGTGAGTAATAATGAGTATAAATACTAAAAATTGTGAGTAATAATGAGTATAAATACTAAAAATTGTGAGTAATAATGAGTATAAATACTAAAAATTGTGAGTAATAATGAGTATAAATACTAAAAATTGTGAGTAATAATGAGTATAAATACTAAAAATTGTGAGTAATAATGAGTATAAATACTAAAAATTGTGAGTAATAATGAGTATAAATACTAAAAATTGTGAGTAATAATGAGTATAAATACTAAAAATTGTGAGTAATAATGAGTATAAATACTAAAAATTGTGAGTAATAATGAGTATAAATACTAAAAATTGTGAGTAATAATGAGTATAAATACTAAAAATTGTGAGTAATAATGAGTATAAATACTAAAAATTGTGAGTAATAATGAGTATAAATACTAAAAATTGTGAGTAATAATGAGTATAAATACTAAAAATTGTGAGTAATAATGAGTATAAATACTAAAAATTGTGAGTAATGAGTATAAATACTAAAAATTATGAGGTTTCAGGTGACAGTAGAAATGAAACAAAGGGGCGTGGCACGAAGGTGAGAAAACAAAACTAGCTTACAGCTTGCTCGTAATTGCTCAAATTCGAAAAATTCTTTTTGCACGTGATAGAGCATCATTTAACTAATATAAAAGGGTCAAAATTAGAACATGGATTTTCCGAGGGATTTTAACTATTTTTAGTGTGGCCTTAAACTATTTGCGTATGTTTGATATATTTCTTTTAAAATACTAATTTATTAAAATACATAAACTTTTAGTTACCATTCACTAGATTAAAATATTCTCTAAAACTAATAAAATTTCGGAGTCATTGAAAGATATGATGAAATATTTAACTTATTAAATTCCACATGTATTATTTGGATTTGAGAAAACACACTCTTTCACAATTATAAATATCGGTGCTCGTTTAAATTTACCGAAAATTAAAGGTAGTAACACTACTTAACCTTTTGTAGTTGATTATAGATTTTCTATAAATGTTTTCTATGCTTATATAATAGTGCTTATATAATAGTTCAAGTAAATGTTAGTTTAGCTGGAACTCAAATAAATGTAAAATTAGTTAAATCGCATTCAAGTCAAAATAGTTTATCGTAAGAGAAATAAATAACTATTAGTGGTCATAAAGTTGATCTAATTCTTAGAAGGCTGATTTAAAAGTATCATACGTATATTATGTATTTGAAATCTTGTTTTATTCTTAAAATTGCTCATCCCTTTGTTAACGACATTTTCTCACCATCACTCCATAGTGCGAGGAAATGTATTTTAATCTGATTTGACTCCCTCGGCTACTAATGTTTTTCTAGTTTTTTTTATCCCCCATATCTTTAAATTTTTCGTTGGCAACTTTTCTTTCAAAACACTTTTGCTTCTTCTCATTTATGGCGGGCAAGTTTTGAAAATAGGCGCCTGTTTTTGAGCGCTTGAAATAAGATGCCTGTTATTTTCCTATTTATATAATTTTGAAGCGAATGCAATTTTTAATAGGTTATATTCTACTTACTCTCTCAAGTGATATAGTTAAGATTGAAAAACAGATGATTTTATTGACAAGCGACTATATTTATAAATTCAAACTATTATTTAATTAAGATATATAATTTTAGGAAAATAATTTTAAAAGTTGAGTCTAAGATTGAGCTTAATTTATATTGGAAAAAACTGTTTTGCTATCCTTATAAATCTGCAGCTTGCAAATTTTTTTAAAAAAGTTTATAATATTTTATTAGGCTAAGATAATTTCTGAAATTGAATTTTCACTTAAAAATTCATTTACATCATTTTAAACATTTTAAAATTTTTATTAAGGTTCTTTGATTAGAAAAGAAAGTTCTTTGATTTTGATTGAATTCTAAATTCAAATTCAATAAAAAAAAAGCTGCATTGAATCTGTATTTAGAATTCAAACAAAACATTTTCTTTTTCTTTGTAATCACTAACGCATTAGCGAAGTAAGAGCAACAGGAATAAATAAATAAAAAACATTTCTGATTGAGTTAGGAACAGTGCCAAGAAAATCGTTTTTCAGAACCAATATAAATCTTTAAAGTTTCTTTTCCCATTTACCGAAATGAGCGTTAGCCGCCATATTTAATTAAATGAAGGGTTCGACGAAGGACTTAACTTAATGATATTTAAGAATATGAGATTATTTTTATGCATTTTTTTAATCAAATGCCCAAGAACTCAAGATGGTAAACAGGTAGTTTAAAAGTAAAACATTAATTGTAGATTATTCATTGATTTTATGTACACAATGGTTAGCCTGACGCAAAAGGAACTCTAACCCGTGATCCGTCTACCACTGAGGATATTTCACGTCAGCACTGTGGTCGGTGAAAGCCAGATGCGGATTCGTATCGATCAGCCATCGGTGAGATTTGAGCCCGGTTCACCTCATTGGAAGACGAACGCTCTAACCCCTGCGCCATCACGGTTCAAAACTAATTAACGTCGAGTTAGGTTAGAGGCTGGGTTGAACAATTAGAATATTCAAATAGAGTTGTGCTGTGCATTCGTTATAGGGATAGCCGTGGGAGGTTCTCGTGGTCTTCCTCTCCGTGTAACGCACATGCGGGTTAGTTGCATCAAAAAGTCCTCAACGAAGGCAAATTTCTCCCTGTACTTGATTTGAGTCCCCTTGTCTTCTGGATTGGGTTCAAAATTACGAAGCTAAGCAGTTGAACATTAGTAGTCGTAAACCCGAAAATGGGGTCGGTTGTTCAACGACGATTACAAAATAAAATAAAAATATGTTTTTTAACTTTAAATATTGAGTTGGTAAGTTTAAGAAATAATTTTTTTCTCGCGCTTTTAAACATTTTTATGAATAGATAACTAATTTATTAACATTATATTTTGTTAAAGCTAACTAATTTATCTTATTCAGCGTGCACTACTTATGTTAAATTTTAACTTATTTTTCAAATAATTCTTTAAATTCAAAAAACAAATTAAAGAGACAAAACATTTTTTAATATTTAATACAATTTAACTTTATGAATAAATCAGAAACGTATTTTTTTTTACTTCCAAAATTCAGTTTCCTATTTGAACTAGAAAATGATACTAATTAAAGAAAAAGAAAAGTTTTGACGAAAGTAATTACAGCGGCTCGTTATGGGCTTGTTAACTCTCCAAATTTTATTAGTCCAGATTTCCCTTTTCAAGAAACTACATGTTCAGTCTATGCATAAATTAATTCACACGGAAGAATGTTAATTTTCTTATTTTTGATCATTTGGATGTTATCATGAAGAGTTTATGAACACAAATCAGACTTTATCTTAAAGTTATTGCCGCATATGAATTAAGTTTCTATATATTGTAGATAGTAGATTGGGATTTCGGCACTAACTTATTCATCTAATAGAAGGGGATTATTGGCAAAATAAAGATTTGGAACATAATTAAATGTAGGAAATGTTTAGTTCGAGATTTCTATTTCGTCATTTTGAATTATTCAACAGTCTAATATTTTAATTAAAAATTAATAAGAGTAAATTGTAGGCAGCCAAAAAATTGCTACGGTGTGAATTGAAAAAATTCTACCGCCTCGAGAAAAAGTTTTATACAAAGTTATATTTTTTAATTTAAATTCATTTGTAAAATTAGATTGCTACAGTAAAAGCAAACAATAAGGAAAGGTTGTAAGGAATATAATAAATCTTCTTTATTGTCAAATTTTTGAAATGCAAAAAAGTGTAAAATATTCGAAAAATGCTAATTTTTGTAAGTTTTATATTTGTAATAAAATTTAAATTTGGGGAAATTCAAATCATCAATAATTTGACCACCGAATGAAAACACAAAAAACTCTTAAGAAAAAAATACTACTGGAAATTTTATAAAGTAAATTAGAACTTAAGTTCCGTTTTATATTATATATTAAAATTGCATTTTTTATTAAAATTTACGTCTCAAATCAGAACTACAGCAAAATTCAAAATAAAAGCAAAGAGTGCGGAAAGAGCGTTGGGAAATATCATAGGAGTCATAGGAGTAATTTTCTTATTTCGCTGAAAAGATGTGAGGGATTCAAAATTGCCCAAAACTTGTGTTTCTAATATTGTGAAGTTTAAAAATAAATCCTTTTCCTGCTTTAGAATTAGATATTTTTACTTAAATTGATAAAAAGGGTCGTGGCAGTTAAAATATCTCATTACATTCCAAAATCGGCGAAAAGTATTATAATTCTTCAACCACAATTTTATCTTTTATACGACACTGCAACCACTGGGTTTAGAAAATGTAATGAATTTCCTGAAGTATTGCATAATAGTAAAACTTTGTGTAAAGTTTTTTTTTTTAAAAAGTGTTATGAACTTAGCAAGTTATTAGTGTTGGAAATGATAGTTTTAAACAGAGCAGAAATTGAAATAACTTTTTCCCAACAAATTAATAAAACGCCCAATTTGAATAAGATAAAAATTTCAAATTATAAGCAATTGGTGAAATACTTTTCGAGAATACAATCGGACTTCTATTTAACGAACTTCCATTTTTTGCGAATTTCTCTATTTTACGAATTTTTTCGAAGAACTAAAGAACATTTTGGATATTTCTTCGTAAAATAACTTCCAAAAAGCGAAGTGAATTTTATTTAACGAACTTTTCTTTGCGATACACTTTCACCATTTCTCAAAATATTTCTAACTTGTTAACGCTTTATGGGGGAAATAACCTTGAATTGATTTTCGAAGAAACTTTAAGAGAAACAATAAAATCCCTTTCCCTTTTTGTTTGCATTTTAAACGAAAAACTGGGACAACATAACATTAACGTAATTTATCAGTAGCAATTAAACTTAAGAACACATGTGGTTAATGTATGCTTTAAATTACTTTTATAATAAATGCAGCTTTAATTTTATACATAAATGTAGCCTTTTTTTTAGTTGAAAATGTATGTAGCATGATAGTGTAACACTGGATAATGTTTTGCTCTATTCTTGCTTCCTATGGAGATTTTTTTTTGTGGTTAATATTTATAAAATGAGTAGTAGATACTAGTTTACAAGATAAAGGTGTATCAATTGCTATCTCAAATAAGTCTAGTGTTTATGAATTTAAAATCTGTTTTGTATTTTCTAAATATTTCAAAAAGTGATTTTCTACTTAACGAATGTTCGATATAACGAACTTATTTTTTTTCGGGATTTAGCGATTTCGTTAAATAGAAGTTCGACTGTATTTACAAAAAGAATTTTAATAATTAAGAAAGCGTTTTGCATATTTAATGCCTTAACTTTATAATTGGCACATTTCGAAAGGATTACGGAATGCTTAAACCACCTTAGATAGTCATTTAAAATAATATTACAATAATATATTAAAGTAATAACATTAAAACAATAATACAAAAATAATATTAAAATAAATGAAATGAAGACAAATAAAAACTCGAACATAAAAACAACCCACACATTAATAAACTATTCGGAAAAAATATTTCGTGAAAATTAAAAGAAGCTAGCATTATTTTATTTTTCAAATCTTTTTTAATAAAAAATAACAAAGTTCCGATTGCAGTGGGATCTGACATTAACAGCACATTGACTTTACATTACATAGTACATTAACAACTGGTACATTAACATAGTACGTTTTCACATGATTTATTACTGAATTTTAATAATAAATCATGCGAAAAATGGTTCCAATTTAAAAAGTGGTTATATGTTTAATTTAGAATTAAGTGAACATTGGCAACCACTTTAAATTAAGAAGAAAGAACATTTGCATAATTTCACACACGTATAAAAATTTATTATAAATGATTCAGGGTGAATACAAATGATTTGCTTTGCCAAGAATAATGTGAATAAAGAAATTATGTTAATACCACTGCCTGTCTCCAAAAAATGGGCCATGACGAGTCAATAAATATCTAAAAATCTTTATGTAGAAAATTTAGATTAAAGCCGAAAAATAACAGAATGCTTGAAAATTAATATTTTTTAAGAGTTGCCCCTAAAAATGGACTGCTGACACTAATGTGTTATTCATTGGTTTCACTTTTTTAAATGAAAGAAAAACACTCAATGATAATTAAAAAAATAAATAAAAGTTGTCATTGAAATTTTATCGCATGAACACCACACTCCTCCTTAAGATTTGTACAATTGTTAAAAAAGAACACTTTAGAAACAAGAAAGGCACAGTTTCTAAAAAAATTGAAATTATTAAAAAGAGATGAATTAAAAGAGATCCCGCGGTAGTCGAAGGGACGGCAGTAGCCGAAGAAAGATTTTCTAAGAAAAATTTTTTAAACACATTTCTACTTCAAACAAATCAATTTTCGTGGCTAAGACCACAATATGAATTGATTCATTCATATTAACAGCTGTTCTCGAACAAATTACTTTAGTTCTACAAATCTACCCTATGCCTGTATTGAGCACTGAAATGGATTCGTCTCTGATGTTTTCATCGGACACCAGCAAATATGGTTTCTCTCTCTATCGTTAACATCCCTCTCTTAGTTTTGTGAATTTTACCATCTGTGGCTCCTCTACAGAATGCATTATCATCCTGTAGAGGAGCGTCCTGTTCGACTAGTAGAAACAGGTTAACTTTTTTCACACTTTAACTATATATCCAAACAAGTATTTGCTTTTCAAGCACAGTCGGACCCCGATTTAACGAATTCATAGGGACCGAAAATATTATTCTCTAAATCGGGGATAATTCGTAATATCGGGGGGAAAATAAAACTAGAAATTGACTAACCTTATGAAATATTCAAATATCTCTAATAAGCAAATACACAAAATAAATTGAAATCTTACACTTTTTACTCAGCAATTTAAAATACAGGAAATGATTACGCGCTGATTGATTTGATATTTTTAAGCATTTCGCGAGTAAGGTTTGCTTATTTCCTTGATTTCTTACTTTTAAAAAAAGTTCTTTTTCGACGTCATGAGGAGAAGAAATTTATATTTTGCTGGATTCATTTCCCAAACAGTGGAAAACATTAGAAAAAATAAAAGTTTTCACTGGAGATTCATTATCATTCATTTCTAGGTCAGAGTCGCTATTCATTGTTTCCTATAAATCAACTTCATTAAATTCGTTAAATCGCGAAATTCGGTAAATAGGGGTTCATTAAAGAGGGGTAAACTGTATTTTTTTCAATTTAGTTAATGTTATAAAATAACAAATGTCTTTTAAAAGAATATGAGTATACGAAATTTCACATTCCTATTTTTTATTTAAGTGTATTTCTAGCTACATAGTTTGAAGATTGCAATCAACTTTTTCAATTGAAATGATAAAATATTACTATTTCAATTAATAAATCTTTTTAGAGTATTGGTTATCCCTATCTATTCGTTAATAGCCACATGCAGGACAACAGCAGATTTACAATTTTGAGATACCATTGCAACTCAATTTAATGGACAAACTATATATTATGCGTGTAATGTGACTCTCACAATATATAGTGCGACATTTAAGTGTGACAATGCATGCAGCACATGACTGATATGTGAGGTGTGAGTTAGCACTTAAGCAATCCCTGCATAGCGCAAAAGCGACAAATTAATTAATGCTGAGATATCTAGAGATGAGGAGTACATAATAGAGTTGAGATGCTTGTTATAAATTGTTTCAATAATAGTACTTGCTATAAGTATATTTTAACTTATTACAATTGTTTAAAAGATATATCTGTTGACACGAGTTTTATTAATTTTGTTACATTTTTATATGCTGTTTAAGTAATTTTTTTTCACTATTACTGAATTCTTTATAGACTTTATTTTTCACTATTCTTATTAGCTAAAGAAATTTGAGCTCTAATAAGCGAATAACAATAAAAAATATCAATTTTGTTGTTTAGCGTACAACTATTTATTAAAAGAGTTTTACTTTTATTTTTAAAAAGGTCTTTAAAATAGATTAAAAAGAGTAACTTGAATTGAATTGAATGTTGGGTTTAATGGCACGAAGTCCACAGAAGGACATGCTGCGCCAAACAAACTGTTTTAAAATAAAATCCTAGGTAGATGTATACAAGTTTTTCCCATCAAAAATCACACGGAATTTATAAAACTGAATACAACGAAACCAACATATTCAAAAGTGAGTAAAACAAGATAAAATGTAAATGTAGTTAAGTATCATAAAACAGTTGCATTCAAAGCTGAATAAAATCACATAAAATTGTGAATAGGATAAAACAGTTATATACAGTATAAGAGACCAATTGCGCGTAGAAACGCAAAAATTTTAGGATGATGGCAGTCACCTAACAAATCCTGTAGTGTTAAAATGGAACTACCGAAAAAGGTTAGACGATGACGGTTAAAACATGGGCAGTAAATTAAAATGTGTGAGTAAAACGTTGCAAGTATTGCAGTGAGGAGAAGGTTCATCAAACAGCAAGTGAAGGTGGGTCAATCGAGTGTGGCCAATTCGAAGACGAGTAAGTTTGACGTCTGCCCTACGATTACGTAGCACAGGCAATGGGTCTAAATCAATTTTTATAGCGCGCAATAAAAAGAGTAACTTAATAATACAATAATAAAAAGATAAATCAAAAATAATGAATAAAACAGTTAAATACTATAATTCCGAAGGAAAGATACGCAATGCAGCAGAAATTCCATAAGAAAAGAGAAACCAATGGAAAATTTTAAAAAAGAAAACAATGAAGGTAATGAAAAATATTGTGCTTTGGTTTGAAATAGAAATATTTTCAAGTGAGTGTTTTGAGCAATGTTTTCCATTTGTAATTAGTTTATTTCATTTTTTGTTTTTTGGATTTGTATGTTGTATTTTTCTCTCGTTTCCTGGATATTTTACAAAAACTTTGGAGGTACAGAGAGATCAATTTTTAGACATTTGTCGTGCTCTCTCGATAGAAAAGTTTTTGTTTTTAAGACTTCCTGAGCTGGTACTCCCTGACTACTTCATGTTCGGTTGTCATTTTCATATTTTTACTCATTTTCTTCTTTAAAAATTCCTGTTGGTTAATAATATAACTTAGAAATAAAATATACGACAAATGCATGATGTTTTGTTTTTAAAACTCGTAACGCATATTTTCAGAATCGTAGTCTATACGATGGTTTTTAAAACTTAAGTATCAGAAGTCACAAATTAACATTACCCTGAAAGGCTGAAAGAAAGAAAGAAAGAATGGAGGACAAAGGAATAAAAGTTAACAAAAGAATGTCCCAATTAAACATTTAAATAGTGTGAACTGTAGTGGTTCGGG
This sequence comes from Parasteatoda tepidariorum, assembly GCF_043381705.1. Lineage (NCBI taxonomy): Eukaryota > Metazoa > Arthropoda > Arachnida > Araneae > Theridiidae > Parasteatoda > Parasteatoda tepidariorum. The sequence goes on from NC_092204.1 coordinate 7,537,738, forward strand.
AGTGTAGATTTAAGAGCATTTGCGCTCGTACTACAGTTTTGTTTCTCTATTTACAATGCCGTATAAAAAAATGGTGAATCCTATTCGTAAAGAGTTGGTGTTCTGCAATTCGCCAAGCTTGAACCTGCAACTGGAGATAAAGATAAGTTTTGTTTAAATATTAATTATCCTCTCATAATTAATTGCATAATTATTAATTGCATCTAGCCATTTTTTTTAAAAACAACCGACAACCAGTTTTAGTATGGCTGTATACCGTATACCTAATAGAGCACGCCTTCCTAGCAGCAAAATAACTTCAGCTCTCATTAGGCCAATATTCATGAATCTTGGCTTCAAAGAACCTTTATTTTTCCGACATTGACCCCATATAGAATTGTCAGATTTTCCCGATATTTTAAATCCATTATTTAGCCAATTCTATGTTGGCAAATTAATCGTTTAAATATTTTTTTACAATATTTTATTGAGAAAAATAAACATTGTCAAAAACGAGAATAATTCCGAAGGCAAAACTTTCCAAACACTAAATATCTATTATTTCTTCACTATCATTCTTACTTTCAAGCAACAAACAAAGATCAAAACAAAGGTTACCTTGGCAAGGCGTTTCGTCTGGATTCTTAAATCCAAGAAAAAATATACTTTAAGAGTAATAAAACTCAAGAAGTTATCAGAAGTTAAAAAACACAATTTTCCAAACTTTCACATTCAGACTCTAACAACCTGTGGCGTAACCAACCACTGTAAATATTAAATACCAAATCACTAGTATATAAGACATGTTAACTTTAATTCCATCTTGTGGTGCCTTTTGGTAGATGGAGGCTGACATGGTCGATAAATGTATCCCCTCATTGGTGACCTCCAGACTTGATATAAACTCGCTAACATCGATAAATGGTCTACAGAAAGCAGTTGATTTGTTCACAAATAGCTGTCAACAATCCGGTGAAGTAAATACAATTCTCCCGGCCAATTAATAAAAAATAATAACGAGCGAAATAATATAAATTAGCAAAAAAATGAGCTAAAAATGAACTGCACAGATCAACTAGTTCATCGAATTCTATCACAGATAAAATTCTGGAAGGGGAGTAATATGAAGTAACTACCACTATAAATATTAAATATCAATTCACTAGTATATAAGACATGTTAACTCGATTCTCTCTGGAGGTACCTTTTGATAGATGAAGGTTGACATACTCGATAATTCCATCCACTCAATGGTAACCCGGACGTGATATGAATTCGCTAACATCGATGGATAGTCCACATTAAACATTTAATTTGCTTAAAAATCAAGGGCTCAAAAAATCCAGACAAGTAAATAACTTTAGGTCCAATATAAACAAAAATGAAGAAAAAATATAAAGAGCAAAATGATATAAGTAAACAGTAAAATGAAGAAAAATTATGAGCAAAATGATATAAATAAATAAAAATTTCTAAACAAAAAAAAAACAGCATAAATCAACTCGTGGTATCCGTTCATCGAATTCTGTCACAGATAAAATTTCGGAAGGGGAGTAATAAGGCGCAACTACCACTATAAATATTAAAACCAATTCATTAGTATATAACACATGTTAACTTGATTCTATATAGAGCAGTGGTTTCCAACTGGTGGCCCGGGGGCCTCGTTCCGCCCGCGAAGCCTTTTTTTTTTTGTGGCCCATGAAATAAATTATATTAGTTGTCATTTTTTTGCGGACAATTTTCGTAAAAAATCTATATGGGTTTAAAATACTTTTCTCGTTAATAAAAACCCTAATTTCTTCGTTTCTGTGAAATTTATGATACCAACGGTGCAAAAAAAATAATTTCTCAGGTTTTACATCCAAGAAAATATTTATTCAAAAACAAAAATAATCGTGTATGTTGCTCTTTTTTATTTCATTTTTTTGTATTTTGTGAATATAATTTAGCATGTGTGTATCAGAAATTTTCTCGAAGAAATTCTCCGATTTAACTTTTTGAAACCACTCATTTCGGACTCGCACACATTTGTAAATTTGAAATGTAAATATCTATTCTCTGGTGGTTGCAGCAGACAAACCGCAATTTTGTCAATGAACATTTTGTGTGCTACTATGTAAGTTTTAATACCAACCTTTTTGAAATTTTATATCTTAACAATTAGATATCTATTGCACATTGATTGTTTAATATATGCGTGCACATTAAAGTTATTGTAGCCTGAATTTTTTAATATGCAATGAAATATTTTTAAAAATCTACTTATTTTAATTTGTAATTCAGTACTATTGTTTTGTACAACTTGGTAAAAATCTGGCTAATATTTAATGTTCCTTTAAACATAAGAGTCCTACATAAAATTTTGATAAGATGCGGTCCGCTATTTGATTTGTGTTTTTAATTGTTGCCCCCTGCCTCGTGTAAGTTGGAAACCCCTGATCTAGAGATACCTTTTGATAGATGAAGGTTGACATAGTCTATAATTAAATCACCACAAACCAGCTCTCCTTACAGCCGTCAGACCTCCAGTTCATCTATGTTTTCAAATTCAATCTCTTCGAAGACTAAGAATAACATTACTGGCGCAATGAAATAGTCATTTTTAGATAATTTTTTTAAAATTAACTGCACGTTTAATATATGATTTAATTTTATTTTTTTTCTAGTGGAAGTCTCAGTCTTGTCTTTTCCAGAAGATTATTCTTGATAATTCTAAATAAAAATAACCTACACATTCGTAAATTCGATTTACTTTATTAACACTAGATTGCCCAAAGAAGTCATTTTGACTGCTTTTGAATTTCAGTTAGAAAAACAATGATGTACATAATGACACAATTTCAAAGAATTTTTGACATTTTGTACAACATATAATTTTTTTTATTGTTAATATTTACTATTAACCTTTATATACTTGTAAATAATCCTAAAAAATATTAAAAATAAATTTTAAATTTCTTGACACGCATTAGTTATTTTTCACAATTCAGTCATTTTAACTGCTTTTGGACAATATAGGTGCATACCTAGTTTCAGTCTTTCTAGTGTTTGTAAGATAAAAACTCTACTTTTTAGTATACGTAAAATGCATTTTTTGACTATTTAAAACTGAAGCTTTCTATATTTATCTAAAATGTAAACTACTTTTTATTATCGTCTTAGTAATTCTTTTCGAGTTATTTTTCTTCTCTCTTAAGGGGTGAAAGCATAAAATAGAAAAATAAAATTATGAATGCAAATCAAAGACGAACGAGAAAAAAAACAGTTTGTACGAAAAGGTAGATAACGCAATTATGAATGTTTACTCACAATTTTTCAAAAATCCCATTTACATTTTTGGAAATAGCATAAATATTCTTCATTTTTCCATAGCGTTATATCAGCCCATTTATTATGCAGAAAGTAAATTGTGTAACTGAACAAATGGAATAGTTAGGCTATCTGAAAAATTTTAAAACATGATTTTTTGGAACTTGTCATTCTTCGAATTTTTTAGTGTTTGTGTGTTTATTTATTCATTTTTGTTTAAATAAATGTTGCCTTGAGTTTAAACACAAATGCTTCCTTTAAAGTTAATTTCAAAGAAATATTCAACCAAAATGAAGTCTTTAGAAAAAATTCACATTTTTTTTAATATCTTGTAAACACTTATAAGATCTTGTTTTATTGATTAATGTATTTTTCCAGTTATAATATACACTAATTAATAAACCTTTTAAGTTATGAGCTACATTTATTAATCTACATTTATATATAGATTTGCAAATGACACAAATGGTATTTAGCACTAAACTTGTGAATTTCACTGAACTATACTACGTTTTTTATATCTTAAAATATAAATTTAGCTTAATTATCTTATTTTATTATCCTAATTATTATCTTAATTATTTATTATCTTAATTATCTTAGTTATTATCTTACTTTATTATCTTAATTATCTTATTTAAATATAAATTTAGTTAATGTAAATTTAGCTTACTTATCTTTAAAATTGTTTTTCTCATTTTTAACTTAATTAAAAATACATTTTATTTATTTCTGCTTATTTATAATTATCAGATAATTATATTTTATAAATTAATTATAGCAAACTCAAAGTTAATTATATTTTGATTATATTTCCTGGAATGAACGTTAAGAAAATAAGACACATACATTCTACAAATAAATTAAATTAATGCATTCGAAATTTCTCCATAAAATGAGCTTGGGAAAGTCAACAAAAATCTACAAACTTTACAATTATCGAATAATAAACTTCCGATTTAAAGAATTAAGTTAAAGAATAATTTAGTTTTTAGGAGAAGTTTAGAGAAAACGTCGGGGCATAAAAGCAAACACGTGTGAAGATCTTTTCTCTGTTAAACGTTAAAAGCGTAAGGAATGTATTACATCATTTTGTCTTAATTTTTAACAGCGTTTTTAAGATAATTTTAAGAAATAATTATAGTTGAATATATTATACTGAGCTAGAAATATAAATAATTCTTCTAATACCAATCTCTCTGTGAATCTATTCCACGAACTACACCTGCGTAAGAAATTAAGTTAATTTGCGGACTTGGTCGATTATCTCTAGAACTACTATATCGATTTTAATTAAATGTCATCTGTACATGCATTGATACAATACAAAATAAATAACCATTCAGCAATTGTAATACACACGCATGATCATGCATAACACTCGTTGGAGTCGGAAGGTATGAAATTGCCGCAGGACAATCCAGGCCAATTGCCACAGGAAATTGCCTTATTTCAAGTATGAAATCAAGCTGCAAGGCTCTTTATTTAACGATGTGTACATATATATATACATATCTGTAAGAGGGAACCATGCCCAGTATTAATTTACCCAGCACCCATAATTACCATAATACCCAGTAACCCATTCTTTTTCGTTTATTCTGCTATCGCTGTTTCATACCTTCCGACTCCAACGAGTGTAATGCATGATCATGCGTGTGTATTACAATTGCTGAATGATTATTTGTCTTGTATTGTATCAATGCATATATACATCAAATTTCATTAAAATCGGTCTATTAGTTCTAGAGATAATCGAGTAAGTCTGCAAATTCTCTTAATTTATTACACAAGTGTATATAAAAATGTGAAAATAGTTTGAGTGGTGCTTAGCAGAAATTAGCGTTGAGTTTCTGATCGAATAAAAATAAATATATTCTTTCAAAAAACATGTATTGGCTTTATCTACAATTCTTCAGATAATGTCGACTCAGACCTTTTGTGAGAAACTTCTCCAATTAGTTTCTTTCTCAAAAAATAATAATAGTAATTCATTAATATAATAGCGTTTAGTTCTTGAAAAATCTTTCATCCATTTACTTGCTCGTGTTTGTTTGTCTTGCTTATTTGCTGATTTTTTTTAAGAAGTCAACTACAAAGGAATAAAGTTTTGTTATATTGTGGTCGTTAATCTTTAACAACCCTTAGGAGATATTAAAGGCTCTTTCTTTTTACCGCTTTCAGAATGCTTCTGGTAACCTAATTTATTGTTCACAAGGTAAATATGTGGAGATAAATAATGGCAAATACTTAGGCATGACGCGAACAAAAAGTAAGTTAAGAGTTATTTGCCGCTTGAGTAAAGTATAGTGATACTCTGAAATTACTTTGTTGAAATTCTGAATTAAAATGAGTATTCTTCAGTAAAAAATAAGCTTGTACTGACTGAAATTAATATATTTTTCCATGAATGAAACGAGGAAATATGTAAACACAATGCCTTGTTAATTTAAATCTAACCTAGTAGAAATTAATGTATACCCTCAGAAGTTATTTTAAATGTATACCCTAAATCTGTAGTCAATATTTTTGTTAAAAATTCATATTTTGAAACAAACTTTTGCTGTTTTCTGCTGCAAATATCACGAATTTAAATTTTAAAAAACAATCATTTTAAAATCTTGCAGAAAATTTGTAAACTATAATAAGTTATCACAAAACAAAAAAGCTAAGTATAATTTAATCCCAAGGAGTAAAATGTAAACCATTTTAACCATTTTTCCAAAACTACTCTTGCATCGACACCTGCTGCATTTTTGACACATCAACAACTTGAAAAATCTACACTCCCCGAGAGTTATTACACAATGAAAATAAATCGTTCTGTAGTAAACTGATCTTCCCTCGTGGTCTTTAACTTCGTTAATTTGTTTTTTTTTTCTTTCTTTAATTTATGTCTGTCCATTTAAAAACCTACAGAAATATATAAATACTAGTGGGCTGCACCCCCTGCTCGCTAACGCTCGCCAACCCCCGAAAATTGCTACGCAATCTTATATGGTTTGCTTCGCAAACCAAGCTCGCTACTAACTTAGATACATTGCAAATGCACAAAATTCTAAGAATTCAAAACAATAATTCAAATCCATATAAAAACTTTTTTTTTAAAAAAAATTTCATCTTTTTAGTAAATACTAAGTCATTAAAATAAATTTGAATTCAAATAAATGACATGTAATTCGTTAAACCTATTAGAAATGTGCTATAGTATAATTCGTGATATAAATCAAAAATCGTCAAATAAATTCGTAATATATAAATTCGTGAAAAAAAGCGCTTTCGACAAAATACTAAAATAGAGATCTCTCGACAAAGACTACTCACTTCTGCCTAGCTTATGCTCTCTCTCTCTGGTTATTTCAGTTTCCGTTTTTAAAAGGGCTACATGTTGAACCACCTCAGCTAGATTTGGCATGTGATATTTTTAGCGGCAATCATTGGTCGATTTTCTAGCGCTGCCATTCGGGGAGTTGTAATGAGGCATTTTTTTGTTGCAGTTTAAGAGAAATATATATAGATATTAAAATATATTAAATAAATTAAAATATAGATATATAAATATACAAGTTATAAATGTATTAAAATAGCTGGATTTACAAACATTTACATGAAGCATTATAAAGAGAATTTAAATGCATATGGTATCTTCGTTAAAAATCTTTTATTCTTTAACCAATGAATATTTACAGTTACTTACAGACTAAAAATGCACATTTAATTAATCTAAAAGCAATGCTTTCAAATTAAGCTTACCCGAAATGTGTAAGCCATACTAAATTACCCTAAAAATATAACAGCTTAGGGCGAATTTTTTTGTCTCATGTTTTCTTTAAACTTTCACCATAATAAAGAAACGAAAATAAAATATATTACTCTTATATGGATACAAAATAAGTTAATGGGAAATGGGAAAAATCTAAAACCATATCAGACTTAATGTTTCATTTTATGCTTGCCTTTCCAACACTCGAGGTTTATCTTTAAAAATCTTAATGTATATGTTCTTATATTGTTCAAACATTAAATCTTTTTTTTATTATCACTTACGCTAATTTTGATCCGGAAATCTTGAAATTACACTCTGTTTGCTTTGAATGGAAAAATAGTGGCGTTTCATTAGTATAATGCTCGTGCAATATCCAAGTAAAGCGTGAATTGCGCATTTTGCTTTAACAAATCTTTTATCTCAATCTCTTTCATTTCAACACGCGCTTCTTTTCTTTTTAAATGTAGCATTTTATCCGTGCTGCAATGAGGTGTTATTATTGCGGTCGTTACTTTTAACACCTCTTTAGTAGCATTATATACATTGTTTTTTCTAGATTCTTATCTCTGTGTGTTAGATTGATGCTTAGTTAGATATAATTAAAATATAGATACGATAAGACTTACGGCATGTTTACATTAAAAATGGAAACTTTTCATTTAATTTTTTTTACTGTTCAGATTTTAAAAGCTTTAGTTAATGTTTTGTTAATATTTGAATTTTTCGATTTAACAAAATTGCTTTTGCACTTTTTTAGCTAATTTAAATTTTTTAAGCTGTATTGGCGTCGTGAGTTGTATTGATTTTTAAAATTAAATGGCATTTCAAGTTGGTTTAATGCAGTTAACTACCATTAATTTTTTGAAGAGACATTGGTGAAAATCAGAAATTTTGAAGAACAACGCTAGGGATTTCAATTATTAAGATCGAGTAATTGTGGTAGTTCTTTTTTTTTTGTACGCAGAAAGTTTGCCCAATTTAGCTAAAGAACACGTAGCTAATTACGTCTAGAGTGGATGCAAATATACAGTCAATTCGCTATAACTCGAAGTACGATAACTCGAATATTACTATAACTCGATTTTTTTATGAGGTCCCGACCCTTTTATCTTCAATTTCATGTTAATTATTCTCGATTACTCGAATTTTACTCTCTTTAACTCTATTTTTTTGGATCTTTTAAAGCAAGAAAAAAAACCTAAGAGATGATATCTTGTCCCTTGATTTGCAACACACACACAATGTCTTTCGCACTCTTCATGGAGAAGCTAAAGCTGTCCCTCTTGAAGTATGTGAGCAGTGGTTAAATGAAACGTTACCAAATTTACTTCAAGGATACAGTTAAAATGATGTTTTCAATATGATGAAATGGGTTTATTTTTTGAATGTCTTCCAAATAAGACTAGGATGTTTAAGGATGAAAACTGCTCAGGGGATAAAATGAGCAAGGAACGTTTGACTGTCCTAGTTGGAGGAAATGCGTCTGGGACAGAGAAATTGCCCTTACTTGTTATCGGAAAATACCGAAATCCCCGATGTTTCAAGAATGTAAAAACGTATCCTTTGGATTACAAGTCTAACAAAAAGTTTTGGATGACATCAGTTTTATTTGAAGACTATGTAAGAAAATTGGATCGGAAATTCTTCGCTAAAAAAAGAAAAGTGATACTCTTTATGGATAAATGCACAGCGCATAGTGATCTACCTAATTTGAAAGAAGTAAACTTGCAGTTTCTCCTGCCAAACACAACAGCAAAGTTGCAGCCAATGGACCAGGGTATTATAAAGTGTTTCAAACAGTCTTATCGTAAATGACTTGTCAGAAAAATGATCTTAAAGATTGTAAGCATTTAGAAGATTTATAATTAATAAGCATTAATTAAATATTCCGACAATATTTTGAAAGTCCAAAACCGAAACTAACGGTAAGTCGAACTTCCGATCTGTCGAAGTTTTTCGTCAGTCCTATCAGATTCGAGTTATCGCGAATTCACTGTAATAACAATTTCCAAATACTTAAAATTGTATTCTTTTTGAGTATCTGTCGTTTTGCTTTCTGCACTGTTAAGATTAATTTTAAGATATTTTATTGTTAAAAGTTTGTACTATTTCAGAAATTTAACTTTTTTATATATGTATGTTCAAACTAATGTCGTTTTAAGTATCTGAACAAGATATTAAAAAAAACATTGCAAGCTAAACTTTTCATCTTTTAACAAAAAGAAATACTTTATTAGTTCTGCTTAAATAAAAAATAAAAACTTAAAAATAAATGCATATTTAAAAATAAGCGCTTACTGAAAAAATGCATATTAAAGTTTGACAATAAAATGCGCGCGTAAAAATAAATGCATTTTAAACTTTGAAAATAAATGCATACTAAAAAGATTTACCTTGGTTGTTTTGCTGACATATTATTTCCAGTTTAATCGTGTGAGGCGCGATGGCTCAGGGGATAGAGCGTTCGCCTTTCAATGAGGTGAATCGGGTTCGAATCCCAGCGATGGTTGGTTGAGACGAATTTCGCATCCGGCTTGCACCTACAACAGTGCTGACGTGAAATATCCTCAAGGGTAAGCGGATCATGGGTTAGTCCCTTTGCAGTCAGGCTAACCGTGGGGGGGGGGTCTCGTGGTCTTATTCACCATGTAACGCAACGGTTAGTTCCATCATTAGTCCTCCACGAAGGCAAAATTTCTCCTAATACTTGAGATTCAGGAGTTCCCTTGTCTTCTAGATTGGGTTCAAAATTACAAGGCTACGGAGTTTAATATTAGTAGTCGTATACCCAAAAATTGGTTTGGTTGTTCAACGACGGTAATAAAATAAAATTTAAAGAAGTTTAATTATGCGCTGTGACGCCTTTTTTTTCACGCAATTTCTTTATGACTTTCTCCGTTTTACCGAATCTCGAATAGAATAAATAGAAAATGAAAAAAAAAAGTTAAAATCTCCAGTATGTTAAATTCATAAATATCTAAAAACATAAATATTTCGGTTCTACAATGAGGCATCAACCCCAGTTCATAGAATAATATATAGAAAAATAATATGTAAAAAATATATATATGTTTCTATAATGAGCTGTTATAACAGATGTTACACATAATTCGAAGGAATAGTGATAAATCAAAGTATGAATTCTTCTAAATTATGCAAGTTATGGGGTGCAGAGGTTTTTTAAATCCTAAGGGGAAACTTGTCGACTATATGCCCCTGAAATAATGCAATCTGTTAAGGGTTCAAAAAACCTTGTATATATTCAAGAAAAAATTAAATCCAAGTTTTTTTTTCATTCCTATGTAAATACATGCAAAAATTATTTGTTTACAAAATTTCCAACACCACATTCTTGATTTTTCTATAATGACTTAAATTTTGGTGACTTAATTTTTTATTATTAAATTTGTTTGAAATTATGAAATGTACTTATTAAAAAATATGTATAAGGTAAGTATAGTTTGTCTAAAGTAAGAACTCCCGTAGCCTTTCGTATAGACCCGTGGCGGTAACTATGGTAACGAGGTATAACTATTTCAAGTAGGAGTGTGGGATCAATGTTTAGGACAAGTTTTGGCTCGAGTCGGCGAGAGAAAGGGAATCATTTTTTAAGCTCTATTTTGTTGTCCCTAGAGTGAAGAAAAGCTACCCTCCCTGAAACGCGCTATTCTTGTTTCCATAGCAGCATGCGGCCCCAGATTTTGTGGTGGGGGGAGTTCTTTCCGTAGACAAATTATACTTACCTTGCTTATCTTTGGTGCATTTTGGATACATTTGCTTAAAATGCAATTTTCTTATGTAATTGTATGAGGAAATTACTCTTTTTATAAAAACGTAACATAAATTTTTTTTAAAGAAAAAAAAATTAAAAATTCAATGACCGAAATTTTAGATATTATATTTGTAAATATATATCAACTTTCATTTTCCATAAAATATTTCGTTTAAGTTAAGCATTTATCCAAAAAAACTTCAGAAAAAAACATTTTTTAGTAATAATGAATGCTGGTAATTTAGTAAAATATTTGTGAAATTTAATGGGCTTAGTTGTTGATCGGATGCCCCCTTTGCTATACTGCCATTATCTACTTGCTGAAGATAAGAGATTAATAAGCAAATTCGTACGCTGATTTTACATAAAATGAACGCGGTCATTAATAATCTGGATTCGAAGTTAATTTTATTAATATTTCATACGATCGAGATTCGCAAATCCATATCGGCTAACGCAATAATAATTCTATTCTCCATATTTAATTTATTAAATTAACCTCATTTGAATTGCTCGATTTATCTAATGAAATTTGAGTTGTCTCATCAAATTGTATGAATCGGATTATTCGAAACTGTTTGATCCAAATAACACTATTAGAATTCACTTTCAGCGTATATGATTATTTAGTAGTTGGAATTCTTATTATCTTTAGTTTTTATTAAGAAAATAAAGCAAATTTTTTCTACTAATATAGAAAAATGATATTTAATTTTTACAATTCTAACAAAATTATCGCATTAAGTTATAAATTTATTTTAAAGCATTTCTTTCATTCTATTTCTTATAATAAAAAAAAAAGAAATATTTTAATTCGGAAATAAAAAAGATCATAGTTTCTTACATTTTCCTTAATTTACTCTTAAAATAATTTTTTACAAAAATTTGAAATCAATCTCAATTTCTCTCAATTCAACCAGACTCAATTTTGATACTTTTTTTTTTAGAGGATCACTCTTATGGAAATTAAACAATATGAATGATACTTCATGTAATAATTTACAGGGAAATGAAATAAATACAAAAAAAACTTTATTAAATTATTAAATAAATTATTTTATTACAAAGTTATATATTTAGAACAGAGTTTCTTAAGATATTTGGAATAATGGACCCCTTTCAAAAACTCTTAAGAAGTCACGGAATTGCAAAAAACATTAATTATTAGAAAAAATTTAATTTTATTTTTTTAATAGTATACGAAATTTTTAAAATTAAAATTTTTAATGTGAAGGTTTTTGCTGATTTTCGTTAATTAATAAATTGAATTGAGGGATGGTTTTCGACAAAGCAACGCTCATATCATGTTCAACATTCAATCTATTTAATCGATCTAAATTTTAGAATATAATTACTCAGCTTAATCAAAAATATGAGAGAACAGTATGAATTCAAAATGGAATAAAAAACATATTGATAGACGAAATCTCCCCTTTTCTTCGCTAGCTTTTAGAATTTTTACACCTGCAGTATGCGAAGAGCAAAACACAAACGCCGATATCTTTTCCGCCACGAGTAGTTAGTTATGTCTGGAATAAAAACAAAACAATTCTTTTGAGTATAGAAATTTGTTATTTATGTGATTCTTTTGGAAACGAGAGTAAAGTTAGCGTTTTATTAAATTGGGATCCAATTCCATAAGTTAAGAATGAGCATATCGACTGCAATTGAGAAAGAATAAAATAAACATAGTAGTGTCTGGATTGAATGACTCAAAACATTTCTGTTAGGTCTCAAGTATCTACTACTTTAATAAACAAGTAATATTTAAAAAAAAATTGAAGTCAATTCCTACTTAGATCAATATAGAAAATTTTTATTTTAGTTACTTTTTATTAAATAATTAAAATTTTTCTCCCATATAAAAATAAAATTAATTTATTGAATTTTAATGAATTAATATTTGAAAAAAAAAACTGTATTAACATCAAGTGTCAAGTTTAGAAAAATGTATTTGACCTTGAATGGATGAATAAAAAGTATTTTATGAATGACTAGGAGGCTTCGCCCCCTGCTCGCTGGTGCTCGCCAACCCCCGGAACTGCTTTCCCAGTTCATTTCGGATGGCTTCGCAATCCGATGCTCGCTTTACTCGCTCATTGGATACGTTCTTAACGTCTAGCTTTTGTATACTTTTTTGAACACTGAAGTNAATTTTTTTATCAACGTCTTTGCATTTCACAGCTAAAGTTTCCACGCACACTTTTCGACATCCGACGTCCTCGGAAAGTTGTTGGCATTGGATGAACGAAACACACTCTGAGATTGTTTTAAAATTTAAAAAAATGTTTGTAGTAATAGAAGAGACTTCTATCTTCAAATTCCACACATTTTTAGCGTGAAATAAACATAATAATGAATAGCAGCACTTAAATGCCAAATTCGAATTTGCACAAAGTAGCCCCCGCTGCACAAAGTAATGAATGACGGAAATAAACAAAAAGAAATATTTTAATTCGGAAATAAAAAAAAAATAACATTGTTCTTTACATTTTCCTTAATTTGCTAATAGAGATTAAAATAATTTTTTACAAAAATTTGAAATCAATCTCAATTTAACCAGACTAAATTTTGATATTTTTTTAAAGGATCACTCTTATGAAAATTAAACAATGTGAATGATACTTCATGCAATAATTTACAGGAAAACGAAATAAATACAAAAAAACTTATTGACTTTATTAAATTAATAAATAAATTATTTTATTACATAGTTATATATTTACAACAGTGTTTCTTAACCTAATTGGTATACTGGACCCCTTTTAAAAAATTTTAAGAAGTCACGGAATTGCAAAAAACATTAATTATTAGAAAACATTTGATTTTATTATTTTAATAATATACGAAATTTTTAAAATTAAAATTTTTAATGTGAAGGTTGTTGCTGCTTTTCGTTAATCAATAAATTGAATTGAGGGATTGTTTTCGACAAAGCAACGTGCATATCATGTTCAACATTCAATCTATTTAATCGATCTAAATTTTAGAATATAATTACTCAGCGCAATCAAAAAAATATGAGAGGAGAACAGTATGAATTCAAAATGGAATAAGTCCCGTTGTGGACTGATCGTTAAGACACGGTTCCCAGCAGATCACCGAAGTCAAACATCACTGGCTGCGATCAGTGTGCGGGTGGGTGACCACTTGGAGCAGCCTGCGTAGGGACCGAAGGTGTGCGGTATGGATCCTCGTTGAACTGTGCTACCGTAAATTGCTCGACTTCGCGCGCAGGTCGTCGGGCTACCGAAGCGGGGGTGCCATACCCTCCGCAGAGGATCAAAATTGTGATGGCATGTCTTCGGATCATCCTCCGGGGTGTTTCCCAGACCGTCGCCAATAGCCCATTGTGCAGCTCTAGTGCGACGTAAATTAACAACAACAAAATGGAATAAAAAACAAATTGATAGAGAAAAATCTCCCCTTTTCTTCGCTAACTTTTAGAATTTTTACACCTGCAGTATGCGAAGAGCAAAACACAGACGCCAATATCTTTTTCGCCACGTTTCTGTAATAAAAACAAAACAATTCTTTTGAGTATAGCAATTTGTTATTCATGTCATTCTTTTGGAAATGAGAGAAAAGTTAGCGTTTTATTAAATTGGGATCCAATTCCATAGAATGTGCAGATCGACTGCAATTGAGAAAGAATAAAATATACATAGTAGTGTCTAGTTTGAATGACTCAAACATTTCTGTTATGTCTCAAGTATGTGATACTTTAATAAACAAATAATATTAAAAAAATAAAGTCAATTCCTACGTAAGTCAACAGAGAAAAATTTATTTTAGTTACTTTTTATTAAATAATTAAAATTTTTCTCCCATATAAAATAAAAATTAATTGAATTTTAATGAATTAATATTTGAAAAAAAAACTGTATTAACATCAAGTGTCAAGTTTATAAAAATGTATTTGAACTTGAGTGTATGAATAATAAGTATTTTATGAATGATTGAAAATTTGAACAAGATATATAGGGAGAATGTGAACTAAAAGAAGGAATTGAATAAAGCCCGAACAAACACTGATTTAAATTTATTACTTGTTTACCTTTTTTGAGATCAGTAATTCTGGGAACAAGTGTATGGGGGAAGGGGTTGGAGAACATTAACTTAGCTGATGAGTATTTTCACATTCCGCAAAGAGTTGATCTTATTAATCGATGCGAAATCTTTCTTTGAGCTAATAGAACCAGCGCAAATTCACCCTCCTAACTCGAATTTAATCTTACAAAATTCTGTGTTTGGTTATTTAGTTAAGTTAATGGAAGCATATCAAATATGGAGTATAAAAAAAATCCATTATGGGGTAGTTAAAGAAACTCTTCATTTAGAACAAACTGTTAGAAGTGTTTGGGAGATATAGAATTTAGTGAGCGAATATTTATTAACCTGAGCGTGGGCAAGTATGTTTCATTGAGGCAATTTATTATGGTTGCAGTACCTTCTGCACCCTATTTTATGTGAACCTCATTTGGTGCTTAAAGTACTAATTCATGGTTTAACGCTCAACCGAATTTTTTAGAGAACTTATAATGAAGCTCCATGGATCTTTTTAAATGACTGTAGAATCTGTTCACTTTACACTCTCAATTATATTTAGCTATATTTTCCCATAATTATCTATAATTTCATTTATCTATAAGTTTCCATCTTTGATCAGCAAGGGAATAAAAAAACGTATGTGCAAAATATTGAAAAATATACAAAACGATATTATTTATTAGTACTTTTACAAATATAATAGCTTGTACCATTAAGGCTCAGAGGACAGAGCTCTCGCTTCCGACTAAGGCAAATCGGGTTCGAACCTAAGTGATGCATGGTATATACGAATTCTGTTCCAAGCTCACACCGACCACAGTACTGCCTTAAAATATTACCAGTGGTTGACGGTTCATGAATTTCGAATCCCTTCGCCGTTTCACGAGCGATGTGAAGTTTTCGTGGTTTTCTTTTCCGAGTAATGCAAATGCAGATTAATTCCATTAAAAAAAGTACTCTACGAGAACTAATTTGTTCCATTCCATGATTCAGATATTCCCTTGTCTTCTGGTTTGGGTTAAAAATTGCAAGGCCTTACATCAATAGCCGTAAACTCATAAATAGATCGGTATTAAAGTCCGTATTAACACCAGTTAATACGGAATTAAAGCTGCATCTTCCCTACTTTTGATACTTACGATATTATCGATGTAAGAAATTATCATGATATTATGCATTTGATAATTATCTTTCTGATAATGATCATGAAATTATTAAATTCAATTANCTTATAATGAAGTTCTATGGATCTTTTTAAATTACTGTAGAATCTGTTCACTTTACACTCTCAATTTAATTTATCTATATTTTCCCACAATTATCTATAATTATATTTATCGATATTTTCCCATAATTATCTATAATTTATCTATATTTTCCCACAATTATCTATAATTATATTTATCGATATTTTCCCATAATTATCTATAATTCATTTATATTTTCCCATAACTATCTATAATTATATTTATCTATATTTTCCCATAATTATCTATTAATTATATTTATCTATATTTTCCCATAATTATCTATTAATAATATTTATCTATATTTTCCCATAATTATCTATAATTATAGTTATCTATATTTTCCCACAATTATCTATAATTATACTTATCTATAATTTTCCATCTTTGATCAGCAGGGGAATAAAAAAAAGGTATGCGTGAAATATTGAAAAATATACAATACGATATTATTATTAGTACTTTTACAAATATAATTAGCTTGTGCCATTGCGACTCAGAGGATAGATCACGAATTCTGTTCCAAGCTCATACCGACCACATTACTGCCTTCAAATATTACCAGTGGTTGATGTTGACCGATCATGAATTTAGAGTCCCCTTGCTGTTTGACGAGCGATGTCAAGTTTTCGTGGTTTTCTTTTCCGTGTAATGCAAATGCAGATTAATTCCATTAAAAAAAGTACTCCACGAAAACTCTTTTGTTCCATTCCATGATTCAGATATTCCCTTGTCTTCTGGTTAAAAATTACAATGCCTTACATCAATAGCAGTAAACTCATAAATAGGTCGGTATTGAAGTCTGTATTAACACCAGTTAATACGGCATTAAAGCGGCATCTTCCCTACTTTTGATACTTACGATATTATCGATGTAAGAAATTATCATGATATTATGCATTTGATAATTATCTTTCTGATAATGATCATGAAATTATTTAATTCAATTATGAGCATTATTGGTCATAACATCATCCGATATATATTGTAATACCCGATATGCACGATGTATCATAATTACTAAAATAAACTCATTTTACGTCGCTGTAATGTATTATTTAATAGGAGATATTTCATTCTGCTCCTCTATAAGTAAATATAAGATTTATGTTTTGAAAGTTTTCAAATATATCATATTTTTAGCCTTGAAAGAACTATATAAAGTCTTAAATGATATTACATAAAATAAACAAATGGTGCTACTCTAATCATTTCTTAGAAAACGTTCGAATTGTACTTTTTTTGTATAGCACAAAAGATGAATAGTTTCAGCATAATTTAAACTGAGTCTATTACTTCTTGTTGTTATAAACAATGTGAACGTGACAGCATTATCCCCCGTCTGCTGAATATACAAATTCCTTTAACAAGTTGACTTTCCACAGAATACGAACTTCCACATCCTAATTCGCACGAATGTAATTAAAGATAAACACGCATAACTTATGAAGAAGTCCTGTTTCTTAAGTAACTTCCTTTTAAATTATTCAACACGTTGAAGCGTGATCGAACACGTTTACCGAAGAATAAGTTTGAACTAAATGAAGTTTACGAACGAACATAAGCATCTATTTAAATTTCTTTTAATAATTAAAAAAATAGTTTCAAACTAATTGTATGTTTAACATGTTTGCTCTAATGGCATACTTTGGGTTGCATTTATGCAATCGTGGATCATTTGTAATATTACAGTTTAATAAACTTAAAATAATACGATATAGTCATAATATTATCATATTAAGGATTATAAGACATAAAATTATGTTTGTTTTGTCATAGACAATGTGCGTAGCGTTTTTAAGAAGTATACATTTTCGATTTTCGTTTTTTAAAAGCCCTTAAAGGTGCTTTTTTTATTGGGTGTTTTTAAAAAGTGCCTAATTTTACCTTTTCGAAAATGAGAATCTTTATTCTTTACACTGCTGATTTTCGCCACATATTATGCAAAAGCTTGGTTTTCACATTGTTTTATTCAACGTTCTCACAAATCATTCAAACACAATGTATTTCGGCGTAACGTCGTTCCGTAACCAGGGCCGGATTAACCTATAGGCACACTAGGCACGTGGCTAGGGCCTGCGAAATTCAGGGGCCTACAAAATTTGTTGACAAAAATAATTTGCAATTGTTGACAAAAATAATTTAGCTTTAAAAACAACAAGTGTATTTTGCCCAAAATTATGAAGATACAAATAAAAATATAATATTTTTCGGTAATGAATTATTTTTTTCTATTAGTAAACATTTAACCTACCTTGCAAATTTATTCATAAATAATTTCAAAAGATTTACTTTTGACAGTGTTAATTTCCTTCACTTAGTTATCATAGTAGTATCATGAAAACTATGAAGCTATTTGTAGTATAAATATTTCTTGTAATTAATCTCACCATCAATATCACTGTTTTCTTTGCTGGTTTGTTGTTGTATTGTTGACGTGAAGTGTTTACATAGTTATCGATCGAACTAATCATAATGGTATTATCGATATCAACTGCAATATCGACAGTATGTCGGTATTGCAGATGAAGTTCGGTAAACAAATTTGTAAAAATTAAAAACCATATTATTTATCCATAATAATTTTAGCATATATTTTGAAAAGAGGGGAGGAATGGGGGAAGGAGGGGATGGCCCAATAACGGCTATGCCTAAGGCCTACGAAAGGTATAATCCGGCTCTGTCCGCAGCGTATGAAAGCGCCAATCATGTTTGATGAAATGCTTGCGGGTCCGCATGTGCATGTACTGAGCTGGATTTAGTGGGAATTATTCTTGCACTCTCATGTGCAACCCGGCTGCATTTTGCAAGAGATTCTCAATTTCCTGCTTCATTTTCCTACCTCTGAAATTGAACCGAAAAATCTCTCGATCTTTTTATAGTGGCTAATGTAATCAAGAAAAAGAGTTCTTTGTCAGAAACTAGTTATTTTATCATGATCATGTAAAGACTGAAAATTATTTTGCATTTTCTTATTGTATATAGTGCTTAAAAATATTTTTAAGTGCATAAAAAGTACTCGTAAGGTGCTTATTTTTTGCTGAAAGATTTGGCTACGCACCCTGACAGATATTAATGAAATTAATAGCTACTTTTACTTAAAATATCTTGATTCAAAAAAAAAAAAATACGGACTTATATGAAATTAACGTGAGATGAGAGTTAAAGTTCTTGTTTGGTTAGTGCAATGCAAATAACATATCAATATATATTTACACTTGAAAGTTTAAAAAAAAAAAGATATCTCAAAAATTCAGCAGAAATTTAAAATTGAAATTTAACTTTTTTCGTTACCTCACTTCAAATGCAATTAAGATATTTTCCTTTTATTTTATAACCGTCGTTGAACAGCTGACCCAATTTTTAGATTTACGACTTCTATTGCTCAACTCCGTAGCCTTATAATTTTGAACCCAATCCGGAAGACAAGGGAACTCCCTGATCAAGTATTGGGAGAAATTCGCCTTTGTGGAGGACCTTTTGATGGAACTAATCCGCATTTGCGCTACATGGAGAGAAAGACCACGAGAACCCCACACGGTTAGCCTGACGGCAAGGTGACTCCATGATCCGTCTACCAATGAGGATATTTCACGTCAGCACTGTGGTCGGTGCAAGCTTGATGCCGATTCGTATTGATCAGCCATTGGTGAGATTCGGACCCGGTTCACCTCATTGGAAGGCGAACTCTTTATCCCCTGAGCCACCACGGCTCTTAATTAAGAAATTGTCAAATTTAATCTGTAACAAAGAGGGTACTTATCCGTTATTTGGGTGCTGTACTAACCACCATCAATCTTTCAGCTAGTAATTTATTTGATACTGGTGGGCTTTTATTTTCACTACATATAATTCACACAACTAAAATGAAACGTATTAAAAACAAAAACATAATAATTATCAAAACGATTCACACAGCAGGCATAAGATTGTATTTTATCTCTTCTTTCAGTACTTAATAATTTTTATCGTAAATTTGTTTTATTAATTATTGCTTATAATCTAATCGTAGAAAATCTGATTTAAAAATAATTCTGTTTTAAAATATCTCATACCTCTTACTTTTCAATTTACAATATATTTTTAGTGCACTACAAGCGTGTTTGAAATCTTAAGAAATTTTTGAGTTGTATAATCATTATCTCATTTCTTTCATTTATTTTTATTTTCCATGAAGAAAATTTGTGTGCAAAATGTCTTGCAATGCATTAAATATGAGTTTTTAAACTTCAGCAATTATCATAAGAATATTTTTTAATTTTACTGATATTTATTTATGATTAGACACAATTAAGATTTTAAAAAAAAGTTTTCGATGTAATGAAGATTTGCTGCTGTTTTGGGAATTGATACTGTTGTTGCCTGAATTGGATAAATTAATGATCCCAATTTAAAATTTCCATTATATAGTAATTCATTTGGGGGTTTTTTTGTAGGAGTAATTTGACAAACTAAAAGAACTCTACCTCTTTCGAAAAGTTCCAGAACTTTTGCTTTCAATGTAAGTTAAAACCAAATAAATATTTTATAATGAAAGCTAATTTCCAGTTGTTCATAAGATTGTATTCTTATTCAGTAGGGGAAGTTATTTTAATTGTTAAAAACCCTTGCACTTGTTAAAAAGTGGAGAATTGAAAAAAGTTTTTTCCTCCTTCCATTTTCTTGAAAATCCGTAATTTATTTTCTAATTAAAGCGAATCATAAATTGCAAATTGTATCGTAAAAAAGATTCTAAAAAAAATTTAAAATCGCCCCAGTCAATAAAATGTTTATTTATTTTCTTCTATTTAAAAAAAGAAAATTAGACAATTATGTAAAAAAAATAAAAAAGCTGTGATAGCCTTATTGCGATCGCTGGTTACACAGCGGTCAAATGGTTTTTCTTTCTGGATTGACTCCGTTAAACAACATTTCAATATCATGGGTTGCAAAAACTGTCTCCAATTGATGTTTGTCGTCGGATTGCTTTTCATATCCTGCCTATGCACGCGTTTCAAGACGTCACCTTCCTTCTTCAGCTTTCATATTCACATTGAAATCAGCGTCAAGACAGTAATTATACGTTAATAATAAAAAGAATATAAAAATACTTTAAATTATTATTATGTAAATTCATTAAAAATGCCTGCTAGTGAAAAGAAAAACAGCTCCGGTCGCCATAGCAACGCTTGCAATGACGACGCATGCGCACTGTTTACTATTACTCTCGAACACAGTAGAAAAGTGTGCGGACGCCATCAAATCCAAACCAAGATCCATTTTGCCAATGGGTAAAATAATTTTAAAAACGCCCCAATCAATAAAATGTTTATTTATTTTGTTTTATTTAAAAAAGTTAAGTAAAATTATTATGAGATATTTCTACATTGGAGGATTCTCCTATTTTGCCCGGATATCTCTGAATATCTTGATGAAAAAATATTTTGTCCTCAGTTTTATTTTTTTGTTCTGATATTCATGATTATAATGAGAGCTCATAATATGCAGTTTTCTACAAACTCAACATAGAATTCTGAAATAATCAATTTAAAGAATAGAAAAATTGAATTTTTATATAACATCATCTTATTACTTTAGTTAATTATGCTAGAGAAATTCATAAAATTCATTAATTGAAAATTTAGAGACCATCCAAAAATTAAGATCTGCAGTAATTTCTTGCGACAATTCGTCAGGCTTAATTTTTTGAGTGGACAACCCGTCAGAACGACAATTTGCCATTTGCACAATTCGCCGCAGGAACTATTCTTTGTAACAGCAATTCGTCCTAAACACAACTTCTTGCGGTTTCGATGAAATACTTATTCTTTATACTTATTCTTTATACTTATAAAACTATTTTTCCCATTTCGGTTTTGAGCCTTTTTCATAATCAGCGTAAATGGCTCTACCTAAAGGAGGACAAAACTAAACAGTAACAGCTACGAAATCAAAAAACAAAAATCATTAAAATAATTTCTTTGAAAAAAGGAAAAATAACAACGAACAATTACCTGAAGAACACAGATGTATGAAACTTAATAATATATTAAGCTATTAAACTATTAAAAAATGTGCATTAAATATTGTTAACTTATACATCTGACACTAATTCTTATATTGAGATTTTAATCTTTTTTCATAATCATCATAAATGGCTCTATCTAAAGAAGGACAAAACACAACAGTAACTGCTACAAAATCACAAAACTAAAATCATTTAAATATGTTTTTTGCAAAAAGAAAAAAAAAACGAACAATTACCTAAAGAACACAGATGTACGAAACTTAATAATTTATTCAGCTATTAAACTATTTAAAAAATGTGGATTAAATAATGTAAAAAATTTAAATTACACTGTTTAAGAATTCAGGCTTGTAATGAAAACAGTATGAGCTCACAAAGTCTTTGTTGGAGAGAGTTTTTTTTTTGTTTGTTTTTGTTTGAATATCATTTTGAGGGGTATCGTTGTTTATTATTATTTTTTTTTATCATTAAGACTCATCCATCTTCATCGTTGCTTTTTTAGTCAATAGCAAAAACACAATTTTTCACTACCTTAAAGAGTTTTTCTACTACTTCTCCCGATTGTGTATGGCAGCTGTCACTTCACTGTAAAATAAGTCAACAGAAAAAAAATTATGTTTCGAATCTATAGAAGTAATTTTTTTTCTGAGAGCCCTGAGCTCATGATTTTTAAATTTTCATTTTCTGAAAATGTATCATTAATTCATTTAGTTGCCTGATAAGCATTAGAAAGAAATTGTAAGCATAAATAAATCACAGGATTTTATATCTATAATATCATTTAAATTCGAAAATTTATTGATTTCAAAATATTTGATATTTTTTTTTATCTTTTAAATTCGTGAAACAAGTTTAATTATGACGACAAAGTGATTTAATATTTTATTACGTTTAAGAGTTATTATTAAATTTTCAATAGCTTTAAATATTTTTTTAAATAATTGATATAACGTCGAACCCCGGGTTAACGAACCTCTAATTACCGAATTTCGCGGTTTAAAGAATTGATTCATCGTTTTCTATAAATCTACTTCATTTTCATAACGTTGNAGAATTCTGAAATAATCAATTTAAAGAATAGAAAATTTGAATTTTCATCTAACATCTTATTACTTTAGTTAATTATGCTAGAGAAATTCATAAAATTCATTAATTGAAAATTTAGAGACCATCCAAAAATTAGGTTCTGCAGTAATTTTTTGCGACAATTCGTCAGGCTTAATTTTTTGTGTGAACAACCCGTCAGAACGACAATTCGCTATTTACACAATTCGTCGCAGGAACAATTCTTTGAAAACAGCAATTCGTTCTAAACACAACTTCTTGCGGTAACAGCAACAAAATCAAAAAACAAAAATCATTAAAATTAGGGGAAAAAACGAGCAATTACCTCAAGAACACAGATGTATGAAACTTAATAATTTATTAAGCTATTAAAAAATGTGCATTAAATATTGTAAACTCATTCTTTTAACTTATACATCTGACACTAATTCTCATATTGAGATTTTAAGCTTTTTTCATAATCAGCATAAACGGCTCTACCTAAAGAAGGACAAAACTCACTAGTTAGAGCTCCAAAATCACAAAACTAAATTCATTAAAAAAATTTTTAAAAAAAATGAACAATTACATTAAAAACTCAGATGTACGAAACTTGATAATTTATTCAGCTATTAAACTATTAAAAAATTTGCATTGAATAATGTAAGCTTATTTTTATTCATTTACACATGACACAATTTTTCATATTAAGATTTTGAGCGGTTTTCATAATCAGCATAAATGGCTCTACCTAAAAAGAAAAAACTGAACAGTAATAGCTACAAAATCACAAAACAAAAATTAACAAATAATTACTTAGACCACAGATGTATGAAATGTAATAAATTATTCAGCTATTAAACTATTAAAAATGTGCATTAAATCATGTGAACTTATTCTTTTGACTTATGCATATAACATTGTTTCACATATTGACATTTTTAGCATTTTTCATAATCAACATAAATGGCTCTTTCTAAAGAAGGACAAAACTCAATAGTAGCAGCTTCAAAATAAAAAAAAAAAGTAAAAGAAAATCATTAAAATAATTTTTTTTGCATAAAGAAAAAAAAACAATTACAACCTGAAGAACACAGATGTACGAAACTTAATAATTTATTCAGCTAGTAAACTATTAAAAAATGAGCATTAAATAAGATAAGCTTATTCTGTAAACTTATACATATGACGCAATTTCTCATATCGAGATTTTGAGTCTTTTTCATAATTAGCATAAATGGTCCTACCTAAAGAAGGACAAAACTCAACAGTAACTGCTACAAAATCACAGAACAAAAATTATTAAAATAATATTTTTTTGAAAAAAGAAAAGAAACAATTACCTAAGGAACACAGATGTACGAAAGTTAATACTTTATTCAGCTATTAAACTATTTAAAAATTGTGGATTAAATAATATAAAAATTGTGGATTATATAATATAAAAAATTTAAATTGCACTGTTTAAGAATTCAGGTTTTAATGAAAACACTACGAGTTCACTAAGTCTTTTGTTGGAGAGAGTTTTTTTTTTTTGGTTTTTGTTTGAATATCATTCTGAGGGGTATCGTTGTTTATTAATTTTTTTTATCATTAAGACTCATCCATCTTCATCGTTGCTTTTTTAGTCAATAGCAAAAAAACAATTTTTCACTACCTTAAAGAGTTTTTCTACTACTTCTCCCGATTGTATATGGCAGCTGTCACTTCACTGTAAAATAAGTCAACAGAAAAAAAATTATGTTTCGAATCTATAGAAGTAATTTTTTTTCTGAGAGCCCTGAGCTCATGATTTTTAAATTTTCATTTTCTGAAAATGTATCATTAATTCATTTAGTTGCCTGATAAGCATTAGAAAGAAATTGTAAGCATAAATAAATCACAGGATTTTATATCTATAATATCATTTAAATTCGAAAATTTATTGATTTCAAAATATTTGATATTTTTTTTTATCTTTTAAATTCGTGAAACAAGTTTAATTATGACGACAAAGTGATTTAATATTTTATTACGTTTAAGAGTTATTATTAAATTTTCAATAGCTTTAAATATTTTTTTAAATAATTGATATAACGTCGAACCCCGGGTTAACGAACCTCTAATTACCGAATTTCGCGGTTTAAAGAATTGATTCATCGTTTTCTATAAATCTACTTCATTTTCATAACGTTGAAAAACTTTTTTAAGTAAGAAATCAAGGAAATAAGCAAGACTTACTCAAGAAATGCTTTAAAATTTCAAATTAATCAGTGCGTAATTATTTAAGTTCCAGAATAAAAAGTGTAAGATTTCTAATAATTTTCTGTATTTGCTTAATAAAGATGCTTAGATATTCCATAAGGTTAGCATTATGGCCGGGATAGCCAGGTTAGTACGTCACTGGGCCTATGTCCAAGAGGTCATGGGTTCGATCCCTGCCGGCAGAAGACTCCCCGTGTAGTAAATGGTGATTGACGCACGTTAAATTTGTCGGGGTCCACCAAGTTGCCATAACAAATCAATACCTCTGGGGGTAGAGATTCAGGAGTTCCCTTGTCTTCTGGATTGGGATCAAAATTACAAGGGTACGGAGTTGGTAGTCGTAAACCCAGAATTGGGTCGGCTGTTCAATGACGGTTATAAAATAAAATAAGGTTAGTCATTTGTATTTTTACTTTGCCCTGATATTACGAATTTTCCTCGATTTAGCGAATAATATTTTCGATTCCTAAGAATTCGTTAAATTGGGGTCCGGCTGTATTTTTTTAAAGAGATCTAGTAGTTTGTAGGTTTTCATTTAATATTTAAAAAAATTAAGAGGAAATATAAAAACTTATGATAAGAACACTACTAAAATTGGTCTTCAAAATTAAGAGAATTCTCAGATTTAGTCGATTATTTCGGGAACTGAAACGAAAATTTTAATAAAATCCAGTATGAGCAAAGGTTGCTATGGAACGAATGCATAGATCATTAAGCATTTTTAATATATATGCATGATCTTGCATAACACTCATAGTCAGACACAGGGCATGTTGAAAAAATACAGTTTAGAAGTATGTTTTTATAGCAATTATTTTCATTTTTCCTTCAACGCTGTTATTTGGTCGTAGATAGATTTCGGTAATAAAAGCGGCGGCAGTTGCCCTTCTCAGATCGTCTCCGATATGCTGCATCAGGTTGAGGTCTGGAGACCTGACTGGCTAATCCATCTGGAGAGCACTTCAAAATTTTTACCGGATGAGATCTTTGTGCCCTTGAGTAGTCATTCATTTAAATAAAATCAGTATCAATTGCCCTCTAGTTCAAAGCATGCTCTAAGACTCTTCTATGAACTTAAAAATCCTTCGAACCAAAGGTGTAATATCTGCTCTAAAATATCCAAGAAAACGAAAAAAACCTGTTTGATTGCTAAATTAAACTTGGATGTGATTCTAATCTGCCTTTCCAAGTCTAAATTTTTGATGGTTTTCCATTAATGGTAACCATTAATAATTAACGGTAGCCATCAATAATTCCATCATGAAGAATTATATTTTTGATGGTAACCAACATAACTAACCAACACCCCAATACAAGAATTCGGACTGATTTATGATGGGTCAACACAAAAAAGACAAATTGTTTTGATAGAGTATTCCAAACAACCAAGAAGAAATAAAATTAATGAAAGAAATAAGAGAGAAGATTGAGAAGAAATAAATGTATAGTTGGTACCATCATGGACCCTCACGGATGATCATGGATTGCTGGTCCATGAGAATCAAACTTCTCTTGATGGTTAATGGACCCTCACGGATGATCATGGATTGCTGGTCCATGAGAATCAAACTTCTCTTGATGGTTAACCATCATAGTATTAAAGTAGCATTTTCAATCATGGAATGATGGAAGTTTGTTGGCATATCAAAAACCATGAACACGTCACGGAAAATATTGGATGATGGTGACCATCAAAAGATGTTGGACCATCATGAATGACGCTGAAGCCAACGTAAACCATCAAAACGTTTTGATGGGACCATCAAGAATTTTGACTTGACACATCGCCTCTTTTTTAATCGATGATCAAACACTGATCTTGATGTTCTCAGTTCTGCCTTTCTTCGTCATTGTGTTTCTTAGATAATCATAGCATTGTCATTTTTCCTTGCTAAAATATTAAATTGCAACTTCGATTCTGTGTACTTTTTTTAATTTCATTTCTGACAAGAATTCTATTATTGAATTGAAATGGTGGTCAATATAGAAAACCACGATAAATATAAATGATATTTTGCAATGATATGTGTCTACTCTTAGTCACCAACGATTTTTCACCATTCTATTTGCAAGTCTGCTTTTACAGCTGACCAGATGGCCGTGCGGTCAGCGTGCCTGACCTTGAAGTCAGTGGCTGCGGGTTTGAATCCCTCTCAGGGCATGGATGTGTGTTCTCTGTTGCGTGATGTGTGAATGTAGCTCACCTTATGAACTTTTACAATTAATTTACTTTATAATTTTCTTCATTAAATTACTTATGTATAATTTTTTAATGCATTATTTAATTTTCGTTGCTGTGTATTTTAAGTCAGTCAGCACCTAAGAAAAGTTTGACACCTTCAATGCTTCCCTGTGCATTTCGCGATGGAATCTTCATAATATCAAACTGTAGAAACCACTTCGAAACTTCCGGCATGTTATTTTACAAGCAAATAAACAAAACTCCGACTTTTGACACGTTGCTTTCGAAACTCTAGTTTTTTTTTACTTCCATTTTGCTCAATAAATCAAAGGTACGAATGCTTATTTAGTGAAACAAACCGTTAATGAAGTAACGAAATACCCATTTCGAAAAACAAAATGTTGCCAACGAGGTGAGGAAACGATAGCTTTCCCAGACTATCACTCTCTTATCCTGCCATAAATATCAGTCATTGAAAAATCAAAACCGACAAGTCATCGATAATTGACGCCAAGGCTCATCTGCTGCTATAACGAGCAACGAGGTGTCTGGGGCAGCGTGGCGTGGGTAATGTTGCTCGACTCTGTGACTTTCGGTTTACAAGTGCCCACTGGGTAACGTTAAAAATGCAACACTTCCGGCATCTTCCGAGAAGAAAAACAAATGTTCAGTGTCTACCGTAAAAAAAGTATACTTTTAGCTGCAATGACAAAGAATCAACAATATTCATAAACTTAACTCATAATATTCTTAATAATATTCTATAAATTATGTTTAAGCTTAATAACGTTTCTTTTTCATAAAAAGTTGCTTTTTTCTTTAATTGTTTGAATATTGTTTGCCTAACAAGAATGAACTCTGACAAGTATGACAACAATTTATAATTTATACGCTGTTTTCATATTTGGCAATTTGATTTCTTTCATCATTTTTTTTTAGAGATTAACTAATATTTGACGAGTACTGTTATAAGCAAAAATTAACTATTTATTACTATTTATCAGTATTTATAACTAATATTATATTTTTGTCAACTTAAACCGCCATATAAAACCTACAAAGCAAAAAAACATTAAAATTTAAGGCACTAAGCGACAAATTACTGAATTTTTTTCAAAATTCTTGTAACGCAACTTGCATATATCATTTTAAATGCTTCAAAACTGTAATTTTGTCTTGTAATTTTGCATTCAGAATGCTTATAGAATTTTGTACAGGTTAAACCATTTCAATTTTAAATAAGAAATACATTATGTTATGGTCCTGGAAAATTTGCTTCCCATACAAAATGCATGTAAATATTTAAGAAGGCATTCTGTGTAAACCTTGTCAAATTATGACCAAAGAACTCAATATTGTCCTCCTTAATGTATATATCTAGTATTAATATTTAATAGAATTATAACTCCAATTATTTTCTTTTTACAAAGATTGCCATCTATTTAATCAGAAAGATTTACAGACATTTTTTTGAAACTATTCCCAGAAATAGCTAAATATTAATAGCAGTAAATTAAAATAAAACTATCCCGCTAATTAGAAACAGTAAACCTAAATAAAATTTAAGGGTACCGCTTCTAATTAGNATTAAAAATGAAAACTGTTGCCAACGCGAGAAAAGAAATATCATCGGTTTTATTGATGCATACGTACGTATTAGCGTTTTATATAATAAGATAGATAGTCCATTTATAATTACAATTTATTTTAAAAGTGGGAATTAATTTAACTATACGTTTCTCCTTTGTGACTGACTTTTTTCGAGCTATCTGCGACAAAACTCTCTAGCACTAATAACTTTCTGCAAGGTACTTTTAATAATAATAAACATGTACGTTACTAATTTAAAATAACAAAGGCGTTGTGTTTACAAAAAAAATACTATATTCCAAGTTCAATTGAAAAAATATATAATTTTTTATTCTAATAATATGAGTGATATTCTAGCATTTTCTTGGGGGTGGGGGGACGCACTAATTATTTCCTTCTTCGTATTTTGTAAATAGTCATCACAGTAAAAAAGCAATTAAAAATCATGAATACCGTATTAGTTATTGCCGAAAAAAAGATCGACGACAAAATACTCAAATGCGTGTTTCGTTTCAAGATTAGGCTGTTGCAATAAATAATATCGCATAAAAAATATGGGATTTAAATATTATGAAGAAATCAATAGCAATAAATGCCAAAGAAATCATTCCTTCAAAAAAGTAAATTCTGAAATGTGCAATTCGAATTTTCCATATCGTTTGAAATATATCGGGATATTTAAAAACCATGTGATAATCAATATTAATTACCGCCGAAAATACATTGCAGCGATTTACTATACTATCTGCGTAAATTGAACACGTCAAAAAGTGATTATCTGAACCCATGATTCAAATATTACGTGTAAATCTCTGTAGAAAAGAAACTAGAATTTTATATTTTACAAAAGAAAAATCTTTCTGCAAGCTGCAAGAAACGTAACGTTTTGCGACAATGTCACCGTGTCGCAGCGATTCTGCTACAGAGCGTTTTTCGATGTTTAAATAACTTATCATTTTCCACCACTGTTTATCGCATACATTTGCCACTTTAATTTTAGTTCTAATCTTCCTGATTATTAGAATATTTCCGCGTTTTCGTTTCAAGCATCTAACCTTTAATCCCCGTTATTTTAAAAAAAATTTGAGCATGATTTCTTTATCTTGCATGCTGTCAATCATGGATTTAACGCATCTATATTCAGCCTTAGCTGAACTTAATAGATTGTGCTGTCTTATTCAAATTCCTGTTGCTTTGCAACAAAAATTGCTTTTAACTTGCGCCGTTTCGGTTTTGAATTAATTTTCAAGCCTACCAACCTAATTAACTGCTTTAAAGGTCTTATCTTCCTTGAAAATCTGTTACCTCATACTTTTCCAATTTAACCTTGGTTACCTTGGGGAAACCAGATGCTTTTAAAAATTTAGACAGAAGGAACGCTATAAATATGTCTGTAGTGCGTCTACCCTTTCAAAAGTACAATTCCAATTCACTAGTATATACGACATGTTAACTCGATTCTATGTTGGGGTACCTTTTCATAGATGAAGGTTGAGATTGTCGATGACTACTATCCCCACGTTGGTGACCTTCCGGACGTGATGTGCCTTGACAGAAACTCCAGTTTCGACATGAACACGCTTACTACAATGGATGGTCCCCATTGAACAATTGACTTGTGACTCTCGCACTGTTGCTACTCAGTCTCGATCACACACAACGTCGGCCTGTATTCACTCGACTGCTAATGGCAACACCGGAGAGACCACAACCGTGAACTTAATACAGCTCTCATGATCAGCATTTGAAAGTGCGGTGGCTTTAATACAGCTTTCCCGGCTTCTCACCAAAACAGCAATGAATCAACTAGTGGTGTCCGTTCATCGAATTCTATCACAGACAAAATTCTGGTGGGGGAGTACTGTAATGCCATCTACCACTACAAAAATAAAATTCCAACTCACTAGTATATAAGACATATCAACTCGATTCTCTGACGGGGTACCTTTTCATAGCTGAGGGTTGACATTGTCGATAACTACTATTCCCACAATGTTCGTCATGAAAAATTTGATAAAACATCTATTTCATCACATTGTTGGAAACATGGTTATAATTTCGCTAATGCCGAAATTTTGCGTGGATTCTGTAGTGATTAGTATCCCTGGGCTACCATGATTTCTGTTTTCATGGTTTTGGGTTTCACTATTATTATTTTTTTTTGTTTGCAACTTTCTTAATGATGAAAATGTCTTACATTTGGTTTATCTCATTTGTTATCTTCTGACGAGTCGAGAAAATGTGCGCCAATTTCTTAGCGTTCGAAACACACAGACTATTTTCACCTTTATAAATTTTGAAGCAAATGAAAAAGTACTTGCATTATCAAAAATGTAGAGATTTTTAATTCAATTTACTCTAGTTTTTATTTTAGAATTTAAATTAGATTTTTAATTTATTAGAAAGAACTACATACGAAATATGAGTAAATATTTAAAAAAAAATTTCTTTTATGCAATTTTGATAATGTTAAAATATTAGATTCTTTTTAAACTTTCAATAAAAAAGCTCTTTTTTTAATTTTAAGCGGATTTAATACAATTATTTTACAAAAATGTTGAATGGCTGTAATCTAAACAATAAATGAAATCCTTAAAGTGGCCTTTAGAACACAAAACATTGCAAATTTATTTACTTAATCCAGGAAATTCAGTTTTATGTTAGAATTTAGAAATTTTTCCACGCGAAATTATAAATATCAAAAAACTAGAATTATTTTGTGTATAATCTGGATTAGTATATAAACTGTTCAACTCCGCAGACTTGTAATGGTTCGTTTCGCTCGTAAATAGCGGACGAAATTAAAAAAGAAATCGTTATTCCTTATGGTTTCGAGGCTAATCATCAGCACCGGAAAAGGTATAAAAATTGCAGTCACCTATGTGTCATTTTAATTCTCAGCTTTTTTACGTAATTTAATCATTGGAGGTAATGTAAGTTGCAGTCATTTAGCATATACGTAATGATCTTAATGACGTATTCATAGTCTAAATTACAGCTTCTATTTTGATCCATTTGTGATTTTTTTTCCGGAAAACTACACTCAATTACTTATATTTTCTGATGTTTTGACCTTTTTGTATCATTTACGCTATTTTATTTCCAAATCACCTACATCACAATCTAATATACTTTTTCATAAGAAAAACGGGGAAAAAAAANGTACTTACATTATCAAAAATGTAGAGAATTTTATTTTAATTTACTCTAGTTTTTATTTTAGAATTTAAATAAGATTTTTAATTTATTATTTCGAACTCCGTATAAGGTATGAATAAATATATAAAAAAAATATTTTTTATGCAATTGTGATGATTAGATTCTTTCTAAACTTTCGATACGAAATACTCTTTTTTTTTTTTTTAATTTCAAGCGGATTTAAGGCAAATCTTTTGAAATAATGTTGAATGATAGTAATCTAAACAAAAAGTGAAATCCTTAAAGTGGGCTTTTGAAACGCAAAACATTGCAAATTAATTTACTTAATCCGGAAAATTCAATTTTATGTTAGAATTTCGAACATTTTCCTCGTGAACTTCAATACTGAATTTACAATAATTACCTTTTTATCAAATTTACAAAAATTATAAGTATCAAAAAACTAGAATTATTTTGCACATAATCTGTATTAGTACATAAACTGTTCCAACTCCGTATGCTTGAAATAACTGTTTCGTTCGTAAATAGCGGACGAAATTAAAAAAATGGTTATTCCTTATGGTTTCGAGGCTAATCATCAGCACCGGAAAAGGTATAAAAATTGCAGTCACCTATGTGTCATTTTAATTCTCAGCTTTTTTACGTAATTTAATCATTGGAGGTAATGTAAGTTGCAGTCATTTAGCATATACGTAATGATCTTAATGACGTATTCATAGTCTAAATTACAGCTTCTATTTTGATCCATTTGTGATTTTTTTTCCCGGAAAACTACACTCAATTACTTATATTTTCTGATGTTTTGACCTTTTTGTATCATTTACGCTATTTTATTTCCAAATCACCTACATCACAATCTAATATACTTTTTCATAAGAAAAACGGAAAAAAACTGTAATAATGCATTAGTGTTAATGATAGCACTTACTTAGAAAAGTCAAAATTACGTGCATAAAATTGAATGAATTTTTTTCACGTCTTGCTTCATTTTTTTTTATAACCGTCGTTAAACATCAGTCCCAATTTCTGGGTTTACGACATCTAATATTCAACTCCAGTTCCTTGTAATTTTGAACCCAATCCAGAAGACAAGGGAACTCCTGGATCAAGTATTGGGAGAAATTTACTTTCGTGGAGGACTTTTTGATTGAACTAACCCTCATTTGCGTTACCTGGAGAGGAAGACCACGGGAACCTCCCACGGCTAGCCTGACGGCAAAGGGACTCTAACCCATGATCCGTCTACCGCTAAGAATATTTCACGTCAGCACTGCGATCGGTGCAAGCCGGATTTGTATCGATCAGCCATAGCCGGGATTCGAACCCGGTTCACTTCATTGGAAAGCGAATGTTCTATCCCCTGAGCCATCACGGCTCCATCTTGCTTCATTGTAATTATTCTCCTTTTCAGCCTTGTATTTTTTTTATAACCATCGGTGAACAACCAATCCAATATTGGCTCTACAGCTACCGATGTTCAGCTTCATAGCGTCGTAAATTTGAACCCAATCCAGAAGACAAGGTAACTCCTGGTTCAAGTAGTGGAAGAAAATTGCCTTCGTAGAGGATTTCTCATGAGCCAGTACGGCTGATAGCCTTGTATTTAATTTTATTTTATTAACCGTCGTTGAACAGCCAATCTAATTTAGAGTTTTTGACTACAACTGTTCAACTCCATAGCCTTGTAATTTTGAACGTAATCCAGTAGACAAGGGAACTCCTTCAAGAAGAGAGAAATTTGCCTTCATGGAGCTTTTTGATGGAAGTTTGGAGAAGTGTAACTACGAAACACTCCCGCGTTTATTTTAACGGCTAGGGACTCTAACCAATCGGAACCTCGAACAGAACTCTTGATTTAATAATTCTATTTTATGTAGTCAGTATAAAATTTAATAGCCTGGTATTTAAAATAGCCATATTAAATCCAACACCACTTCCAAAAGTTATTTCATTTTGAGTTGATGGAATGATATTATTTAAACATTTTCGTGATTGGATATTTAAAGAAATCGTTTGCAAGCTATAGTTTATAATTACCCAAACTATTTTATGCTTTTTAATTTTCTTTACTGCATGAGATTGTAGAACATAGGTGGAATATTTTACTGTGCGATATTAATATAGGTTACAAAATTGTTTATACTGTATTTTTATATTGAGCTTATTAGTACGAAAAAATATAGTAAATTGTGTTAAATACTTATATTTACATATCGTCTATAATTTTTTGAAAATGCCAAGAAATAAAAGAACAAAATTTTTTACTTAAAATTTTTGTTTTTACATTTCGCTTGGAAGTAATAAAAGTCTAATAAGAAAATTCGAACTTTTTTTAAAATAAAGTTAAAAATGAATAAATTTTTTTTTTAAGTTGAAAGTTAAGTAAGAAAATGCTGAACAATAATAAAATTAGGCATTTTAAAGGTCAACAAAATTTCAAGTACAACATTTTAAATAAAATGCATTTTTAATCAATCGTTTAACATTCAATTATACAATTGCATTTTTTAATTTTATAAAATTGTTTAGAAAAGATTTAATGATAAATGATGGTTATAGCAACTCTGTAGCAACCAAGCGATGCCCTACGGTGCCACCTATGCCTATGCCCCACCCACCAAGACTCAGTTCAAGTGCAGATATGAAACCTTAAACATGACTTTTCCCCTATCCCCGAGTTTTCTTAAATTTTAATTCTTTCTTTTGCTTTTGTTCAAATGTAATTTATGTTGTATCTGTGTTTATTAATTAAAATTCGTTATTAAGTGTACTT
Source organism: Parasteatoda tepidariorum (assembly GCF_043381705.1). Classification (NCBI taxonomy): domain Eukaryota; kingdom Metazoa; phylum Arthropoda; class Arachnida; order Araneae; family Theridiidae; genus Parasteatoda; species Parasteatoda tepidariorum. Next base: position 7,572,863 of record NC_092204.1, read on the forward strand.
TTAGTCACTTTTGTCCTAATTTACAACATATTTGAGCTAGCCGATATTCAGTTACACTACATGGTTAAATTATTTAATTGTGCGTAGTTTTCACCTGAAAATACTTGAGAATATCAAACTGAATAGTAATATTTGACACTTAAAAATTTTATTGATTTCATTTATGACTTAAATACAATTAAAATAGTTTATCTTCAATGTTAAGTTATTAAGTTACTATTTTTATTGTGTTAAGTGGTATTTAAGTTTTAATAGTTTGATCCAATTAACCTAAACTTTTAAAATAATTGCATCTTAAATTATATTTATTCAAATTATAAATAGGTAGTTCTATAAAAAATTTGCAATCTAATTATTTTCTGAAAAGAATGCCTTAATATCAAAGTAATTTAAAAGTACATTTTAGAAATTTAAATGTAAGCAACATATATAAGAACAGTTGAAAAGTACATCTTAATTGCGATACGACCAGTTTATTTACTTTAAATAAACCTTTTGAGTTTACGTCTGATTTGCTGTGTTCGTGAAATGCCGTCATGTCAAAATTGGCGCCATACTTCATAAATAAAGTATCGTATCTAAACTTTGTGAAAACATAACTGTCAAACGGAATAAACTAATTCTATTTAAATCGTTTGATCTCCATGTTCAAAATTATTAAACCATGTTTATGATTCACAAAGTTATTGAATCGGGAGTTTCAATTTGATTAAACTAGTTTTAAAATATGTACAGAGCATTTGGATTTCCAATTTATAAATATATTGTCCCTGAGGTGGATTTTGAAACGTTAATAATAGTATTTGAAGTCAAGATATGGAGAAAATGAATAGTTAAAAATGTACATTACCATGCAATTACTAGTCAAATTTCCCAGAGTTTTAATACAATTCGCCACTACTTTACTCGTAATATATTTTAATATTTTATCCTTTGACTATTTTGTCACGAAAAATATTCATTATCTTCACAGAATTTTTTAAGCGGAAATCAATAATTGTAAAAAAAAAAAGATTATCTTTGCTCTACTGCTTGTTATTTTTACATAAATATTCAAACAGAAAAAAAATCAATTCTTAAAATAGATTAAACAGCCGCAAAATAAATATTAACTTTCACCTCCGCTGACCGTTTAAAGTTTTTCCTATGTCGGCGTTTAAACTGTTTATTTTTAAATTTTTTACCGCAAAACTATTTAAACATAATTTTAACTTCATGAACTTTGCTTTTCAACGAAGGTTAATTTAAAATAGAATCAAGTGCAAAGATAGGATTTTTTTAAAGCATTTGGCGATTTTTTAACATTCATTTTTTTGATATAATATATAGCTAACAGATCGTTGGGGGAAGTTTCTCTTAGAATTTTCTTTGATGGATTATTTATCATTTCCAAAAAATGATCGAAAAAAAAAAATATTTTATTATTTTTACATGTAGACCAGTTCTAGCGTCACAAAAAAAACTACTCGAAATAGTAATAATTAAAGGAATGCTAACTGTTAACTGTTTCATAACTATGGTATGTGCTGTTTAAACTGTTTAAAAAGTAACTAGCAGTTAACTCTAGCTGTTTCGAAACATAACAGTACTAACTGTATTAAGGGATATGGTATGTGCTAAATATGGAAATTTGAACTCGGTCCTCTCCCCAAAATGAGCTTAAGCCGTCATCTTGAATTTGGAGGGGTTGAAAGAGGGGAAAATCTAGATAATTAATCTGGACAATAAACCTTTTGATCTAGATAGGCTGTATTTGTTTTTAAGATCTGAATTGATTTACTTCAAAACTAGCTCGATTAGTACTAATAGTTCAGAAGTTATAAGAGATTTAATAAATATACTGCACAAAAAAAGTACAATTTTCGATTGCATTTAATCAGACGTCTAGATGAGTAAGATGTTATTTTCTATGTTTTATGTTACGCTGAATTGAAAGAAAACAAAGTAAACAGAACTTTTTGTGTCTTCCTTAAAATAATATACAATTTTCTTTCTTACGCATATTTATGCATCTAACATCGCTATCTGGAGAAGTGAGGATTCATCGCTATTTAGACAAAGCCAAACATATCAGCAATTTATTACTTCAATGATAAATTTGATGGCAATCGTAAGATTTTTTTTCAAATATCAAAAGTACATTAAACTAAGGCTGAACGTAATATGTAACTTAACTGGTATAGAAACGTAAGTCCATCCTAGGCTTAGCTTAAAAATAACAGATCAAAGTGGCTTATTTATTAATTATACAGTATTTTTTTCTCACTTACATAAACAATTTTATATGCTTAGCGCGTTACTTCTTTATATTAAAAACTCTTATAATTTGTGAATCAAGTTTTATTAATAATTATTTAAAAAAAAACATTATATCCCAAAACCAAAATCGTTGCTTACAATGGATGTTGAGACATTTTAAGCAAATTACATTTTAAAATGCAATAGTGTTGTATGACAATAGTATTGAAATACAATAGTGTTGTTCATTATTAAAGTAATTAAAATCTTTTTTGAGAGATTTAGGTTGATACAGCTATTTAAATCTGCTAAAGAATAAGCTTAAGTAAGCCTTAAAAATTGGCTCTAAAGAAGGAAATTCAAAAAGCGTTGGCGGGAAATGCATAATATGATTCAAATATTTCGAACCTAAAAGTTTGTATTGCTGAGAAAATGTTTGTTCTCGTAGAATGTGACAATTTAAAGCTTATTATTGTATTCATTATTATTAAGATAAAACATTTTTTGGGAGATTTAGGTTGGTACAGATAGTTAAATCTCCTAGAGAAATAAGCTTTCGTAAGCCTTAAAAATTGGCTCTAAAGAAGGAAATGCAAAACGCGTTGGCGGGAAATGCGCAAATAATTCGAATCTAAAAGTTTATAGTGCTGAGAAAATGTTTGTTCTCGTAGAATGTGACAATTTAAAGCTTATTATTGTATTCATCATCATTATAAAAATAAAATATTTTTTGGTAGATTTAGGTTAGTACAGATAGTTAAATCTCCTAGAGAAATAAGCTTAAGTAAGCCTTAAAAATTGGCTCTAAAGAAGGAAATGCAAAAACCGTTGGCGGGAAATGCGCAAATATTTCGAATCTAAAAGTTTATAGTGCTGCAAAGATGTGTCTTTTCGAAGAAAGTGACAATTTAAAGCTTTAGAATGGCGATGCATAATACAGAAAGATATAACAACCTGTCTTAAAGTGTCAAACGAAGCCATGGTTACTTTCAGTGTTTTATATTCCCTTTTTATACTTTTCGAAACACAAATATTTTCTTACTGAAGCTTTAAAAAAATGACTTTCAAAGGCATTTAACAGTTTTTTTCGAAATTTTGAATCTAAAAAAATATTATTTAAAAATAAATATCTCATGAGTTGATTTCTAGCACTTCAAAGCATTTACACTTACATTTAAATATTATTAATAGGATTGTTCATAAATAACTTGTACGTGCACTCAGATGTGTACGTCCACCAATTAATAATTTTCGATCTAATGACTGAATTTTCAAACTGAATTCTTAAAACTATTGAGGAAATAGCTTTATATGTTAATTAACTTGTGTACATGTGCAGGCAATAGTTTAATTTACAAAAAATCAGACTTAAATTACCTTCTCTGACGAAACGAGACCTTTTTTAGCGGATTCAGATTCAGGAGTCTTAAAATATGGGATCTAGAAAATATACAGGATAGGCAGGAAGTGTGACTGAGAGCTAGGGATCCTAAATGTTAATTTCACGTTTTGCGTATTTTACCCTGTATCTCTCAAATAGTTATAAAACTTATTTTTCTAAAGATGATTCTAAGTGAAAAATTGAGTTTCGTAACTAATTATTTTTTATTATTTACCGAAAGAATTTTCAAAAGAATTTTTAAGTTAATATCTATAAAGTGCAATTTCAAAACTAAGACTATTTACTGGACCTATTCAAAATAACAAAAAAAAAATAACATTTAGGGGTCCACGCTTTCGATCGCTATTTTGCCGAAACTAATGGATAATATTTTTCAAATTGTGGTTACCACATAAATTACGACGTTCATATCGTATGCAAAAATATTTTATCATACTCAAAGTTCTTCCAATTATAAAGATTGTAACTTAGTATCCAAAAATTCAATACTTAGATCACTGGGTTAAAGTCCCCTTGCCGTCAGACTAACCGTGTGAGGTTCACGTGGTCCTCCTCTCCGTGCAACGCAAATGCGGGTTAGTTATATCAAAAAGTCCTCCGCGAAGGCGAATTTCCCCCAATACTTGATCCAGTAGTTCCCTTGTCTTCTGGATCGGGTTTAAAATTACATGGCTACGGAGTAGAACATTAGTAGTGGTAAACCCAAAAATTGGACCGGCTGTTTAACGACGGTAATTAAATAAAAAATAAAATAATTAGATCAGAGCCGCGATGGCTCAGGGGATAGAGCGTTCGCCTTCCAACGAGATGAGCCAGGTTCTAATCCCAGCGATGTCTGGTCGATACAAGTCCGAATCCGGTTTGCACAAACCGCAGTGCAGACGCGAAATATCCTCAGTGGTAAACAGATCATGGGTTAGAGTCCCTTTGCTGTCAGGCTAACCGAGGGAGGTTATCGTGGTCTTCCTCTCCATGTAAAGCAAATGCGGGTTAGTTCCATCGAAAAGTCCTCCACGATGGCAAATTTCTCTCAATACTTGATCCAGGAGATCCCTTGTCTTCTGTTTCAGGTTCAAAATTACAGGGCTACGGAGTTGAATTGAGAATGTTGCTTAACGACAGTAATTAAAAAAAAATACTTCGATCAAAAGTTATTAAGGTGTAATCTTTATTTTTCGCACTTTCGTTGGAAGCATGCTTAAGAGAAACTCAGTGATACGCTTCAATAATAACTTGATAACGCTATTCATGTCTTAAAAAGATTCTCCCAGGAAAAACATTTACGATATAATCTCAATTCTTTTTAGATTTTTTCTTCATTTTATTCTGAAGAGTTTTTAAATGTCAAAAAAAAATTTATCTATGTAGAATTTTTGTATTAACTTTATTTGTTGTATAGATTAAATGGAAAGTTTCGTTTTTCATTTAATGTATATTAAACGGAATGTACCAGAACAAGTACAATATGTTGAACGAAAATACAATCCTAAAATGAGAAGATGTACCTATTCAAAGAAAAGCATATTAATTTTGTTATAAATCGAATATAAATTCTATAAGATACAAAGTTTCATTACGGGAAAACTTTCGTAGTTTCATGTTTAAAAAGAAACAAATATTTTAAATACTTAAATAAACTATATTAAAAAAACAACATTTTAAATCTGCATCCATTGATTAAAAATCTTGAACGTGTTTTAAATTTGTTAACGCATAGCCCAAAATCATAAGACGCTGCAACACAATTATATCCTTATTAGTTTATATCTTAGAGAAATAAAGCAAATTTATTTGCTTTGGTATATTAGTAAGAAAGTTTCCATCACGTATCAGTAATTGTAAAATTTTAATTTAAGTAGTAGTTTGCAAGTTTTAACTTAAATAGTTGTGAAAATCTACCTTATTTAAATATTACGCGCTAACACTATACTTTTATCATTTGTTTTTCATCTTTCCAACAGAAAAAGTTAAATGATCATGGATTAAATAAAAAATAATAATTTTTTAATAAAAAAGCATTTTATTTGGTTTCGTTTATTATTTCTTATTTTATTAAAAATTAAATTTAGGTCTATAATTTTGACAAAGATAATTTCTATATATAATTTTGGAAAGCAATAAAAAATACGAAAAAAACAAGGCATTACAAAATTAAATTTTAAGTTGAAAACTATTAATTTTTATTAATTGAAACAATGTTTGCAGCCAATATTCTGTTAATTAATTTTGCAGCTAACTAGAAATAATAATAATGATTTTTTACTCAACCTTTACCACTTTCGTAATAAAATAAAAATAAAAATAAACTTTTATCCCCTGTTATTTGTCTTGTATCTGACAGCTGCCAATATAGTATTACACGTGTCAAGCGAATAATTGAATCAGTTATGAGCTTGTGAAAGATTCTTTCTGAGTTAAGTTTAAAATATATATATATATATATATT
>NC_092204.1:7582101-7585779 GCF_043381705.1 Parasteatoda tepidariorum
GTATTCATTATTATTAAAATAAAACCTTTTTTTGAGAGATTTAGGTTGGTACAGCTATTTAAATCTGCTAGAGAAGTAAGCTTAAGTTAGCCTTAAAAATTTGCTCTAAAGAAGGAAATGCAAAAAGCGTTGGATGGGAAGTGCATAATATTAAGCAAATATTTCGAATCCAAAAGTTTATAGTGCTGAGAAGATGTTTTTTCTCGAAGAATGTTACAATTTAATACTTAATATAGTATTCATTATTATTAAAATAAAACCTTTTTTTTGAGAGATTTAGGTCGGTACAGCTATTTAAATCTGCTTGAGAAGTAAGCTTAAGTTAGCCTTAAAAATTTGCTCTAAAGAAGGAAATGCAAAAAGCGTTGGATGGGAAGAGCATAATATTAAGCAAATATTTCGAATCCAAAAGTTTATAGTGCTGAGAAGATGTTTTTTCTCGAAGAATGTGACAATTTAATACTTAATATAGTATTCATTATTATTAAAAAAAAACCTTTTTTTTGAGAGATTTAGGTTGGTACAGCTATTTAAATCTGCTAGAGAAGTAAACTTAAGTTAGCCTTAAAAATTGGCTCTAAAGAAGGAAATGCAAAAAGCGTTGGCGAGAAATGCGCAAATATTTCGAATCTAAAAGTTTATAGTGCTGAGAAGATGCGTCTTTCCGAAGAAAGTGACAATTTAAAGCTTTAGAATGGCGATGCATAATACAGGAATATATAACAACCTGTCAGAAAGTGTCAAAGTAGCCATGGTTACTTTCAGTGTTACACGTTCCCTTTTTATACTTTTTAAACAAATATTTTCTTACTGAAGCATTAAAACAATAAACTTTCAAAGACATTTAGCATTTTTTTTCGAAATTTTGAATCTGAAAAAATATTATTTTAAAAAAAAAATGTCTCATGAGTTGGATTTCTAGCACTTTAAAGCATTTACACTTACATTTAAATATAATTAATAGGATTGTTCATAAATAACTTGTGCGTGCACTCAGATGTGTACGTCCACCAATTAATAATTTCTTATCTAATGATTGAATTTTCAAACTGAATTAATTCTTAACCTTATTGAGGGAATAACTTTATATGCTAATTAACTTGTGTACATGTGTAGGCAATTGTTTAATTTACGAAAAATCAGACTTAAATTACCTTCTCTGGCGAAACACGTTCTTTTTTGACGGATTCAGATTCATGAATCTTAAAATATGGGATCCAAAAAATACAGAGGATGCAACATAGACAGAAGTGTGGCCCAGAGCTCGGGACCTCTTAATATTAATTTCACATTTTGCGTATTTTCCCCTATATCTCTAAAATAATTATAAAACTTATTTAAAGATGATTCTGAGCGAAAAATTGTAACTATTTTTTATTATTTACTGAAATAATTTTCAGAAGATTTTTTAAGTCATTTATAAGTGCATAAAGTGCAATTTAAAAAAATAGAAAAATATATAACATTCAGGGGTCCAAGCCTTCGATCGCTATTTACCGAAACTAATGGGATAATATTTTTCAAATTGTGGTAACCACCTAAATTACGGTGATCATATCGTCTGCAAAAGTACTTTATCATACTCAAAGTTCCTCTTCTTATTAAAATTGCAAGTCAGTATGCGAAAATTAAATACCTAGATCACTGGGTTAGAGTCCCCTTGCCGTCAGGCTAACCGTGGGAGGCTCTCGTGGTCTTCCTCCGCATGTAACGCAAATGCTGGTTAGTTCCATTAAAAAGCAATCCACGAAGGTAAATTTCCCGCAATACTTGGTTCAGGAGCTCCCTTGTCTTCTGGATTGGGTTCAAAATTACAAGGCTCCGCAGTTGAACATTAGTAGTCGTAAATCCAAAAATTGGGTTGCCTGTTTAACGATGGTTATAAAATAAAAATGCCGGGATAGCCTGGTCGGTAGGGTGATGGACCCATGTCCAAGAGTTCGTGGGTTTGATTCCCGCTGCCGAAGACTCCCCGTGTAGTAAATAGTGACTGATGCACGCTAAATCTGTAGGGTCGCAAAGTTCTCCATGTTCCCATAACAAATCAATGACCTCTGGGGGTACTGATCTAGGAGTTTCCTTGTCTTCTGGATTGGATCAAAATTACAAGGCTACGGAGTTGAACATTAGTAGTCGTAAGCCCAAAAATTAGGTCGGCTGTTCAACGACGAAAATAAAATAAAATAAAATGAAATACTTAGATCAGAGCCGCGATGGCTCAGGGGATAGAACATTCGCCTTCCAATGAGGTGAACCGTGTTCAGATCCTGGCTATGGCTGGTCGTTACGAATTCCGTATTCGACTTGCACCGACCACAGCACTGACGTGAAATATCCTCAGTGGTAGACTGATCATGGGTAAGAAGTCCCTTTGGCGTCAGGTTAACCGTGAGAGGTTCTCGCTGTCTACCTCTCCAGGTAACGCAAATGTGGGTTGGTTCCATCGAACAGTCCTCCACGAAGGCAAATTTCTCCCAATACTGGATCCAGCAGTTCCCTTGTCTTCTGTGTCTGGTTCAAAATTACAGTGCTACGGAGTTGAATTGAGACTGCTGCTTAACGACAGTTATTAAAAAAAACACTTCGATCAAAGGTTATTAAGGTGTAATCTTTCTTTATTTCTCGCGCTTCACGTAGGAAGCATGCTTAAGAGAAACTCAGTGAAACGCTTCAATAATAACTTGATAACGCTATTCATGTCTTAAGAAGATTCTCCTAGAAGAAACATCTACAATTTAATCTCAATTTTTTTAGATATTTTTTTCATTTTATTCAGAAGAGTTTTTAAATGTAAAAAAAAAAGTATATATATATAGAACTTTTGTTTCAACTTTATTTGTTGTATAGATTAAATGGAAAGTTTCGTTTTTCATTTAATGTATATTAAACGGAATGTACCAGAACAAGTACAACATGTTGAACGAAAATACAATCCTAAAATGAGAAAATGTACCAAGTCAAAGAAATGCATATTAATTTTGTTACAAATCTAATATAAATTCCATAAGATACGAAGTTTTATTACGGGAAAAATTTCGTAGTTTCATGTGTAAAAAGAAACAAATATTTTAAACGTTTAAATGAACTGTATTAAAGAAAAATATTTTAAATCGGCATCCATTGATTAAAAATCTTGAACATGTTTTAAATTTGTTAACTCATAGCCTAAAATCATAAGACACTTCAACACAATTGTATCCTTATCAGTTCATATCTTAGAGAAATAAAGCAAATTTATTTGCTCTGGTATATTAGTAAGAAAGTTTCTATCACGTATCAGTAATTGTAAAATTTTCATTTAAGTAGTAGTTTACAAGTTTTAACTTAAATAGTTGTGAAAATCTACCTTATTTAAATATTGCGCGCTAACACTATACTTTTATCATTTGTTTTTCATCTTTCCCTCAGAAAAAGTTAAATGATCATGGATTAAATTTAAAAAATTATTTTTTAATAAAAAAGCATTTTATTTGGTTTCGTTTATTTCTTATTTTGTTAAAAATTAAATTTAGATCTATAATTTTGACAAAGATGTTTTTGGCAAGCGATAAAAAATACGAAAAAAAACAAGGCATTACAAAATTAAATTTTAAGTTTAACTTTTAATTTTTATTAATTGAAACAATGTTTGCAGCCAATTTTCTGTTAATTAATTTTGCAGCTAACTAGAAATAATAA
>NC_092204.1:7586279-7653933 GCF_043381705.1 Parasteatoda tepidariorum
CGTTAAATGCAAAGGAAAACCACGGAAAAGTCTTTTAGATAACTGAACAATAATAACATTACAGCTGTATGTTCATTATCGCAATGAATTATTTTTTTAGCCATTAATTTTTCTATCATCCTTGACAGACAATTTGTCATCTTAGTGGATGTTGTGAAATACTTTTCTTATATTTTTAACTTTTAACACGACCCAGATATCAAAGTAACTTGTTATTGAAATAGATGAGTAAAATCGTACTTTGAAAAACATTTTGCATGAAAATAATTAGAATTTCCATTACACACAAATGAAAACCAAGAAAACGCTTTACTAGCAAACTAATTGTACGCAAACAGGCTAGCTTGGAATGTTTACTAAAATGTTCTTTATTTTATTTATTTATTTATTTTTTGTAAGTACATAAATTGTGTGTTTTATTTTATTTCAAATATTTGAATTTCAGAATGATATAAAGAATTAAATTTTAAAAACATATTAGTTTTTTTTTTTAATTTTAAAATTTACGAATTATAAATCTTTAAAAAAATCTGGAAAAAAAATGTGTCATAAAATTTGCGAATTTCAGATTTTTCTGGCAAAGAGACTGAATGTTATCAATTATATTATTAATCATTACATTTTATAAAAACCAAATAAAAAAAAGAACAAATTATGTACAGCTGCAATAAACAAGCACCGCAGTTCACTAGAGGGCGTGGATATAGAGTACAAACTAGTTACTAGACCAGTGATGTCAACGTTCACCGTGACGTCCGTTTGGTCGAGTGATTGATGCTTAAAACTGTGCCACTGCTTGCAACTAGTTTCCACCCATTAATCACTTTCTAATTTTGATGAAATTTCTCAAAAAAAATCACTGATTCTTTCAAAACTGTTTTGACTTTTTTAAAACTATGTTAGTTGTAATACATACCATCACTTTTTTCTTTAAATTTAAGGAAATTAATTATTTTTGGAACATATAAAACTAGTTATTGACTTACCAAATTTTCCATTATTGTGGCCAATTTCTCTAAAATTCTTCGCAGAATAGAATATAAAAATTTTGACCATTTATTTATATCTAAATTGTATAGTTTTTACTATACATTGTATATACATATACAATGAATACTCAAAATGCATATAATTTTCATATTTTTGAGCCTACTCTAAAATTCAGTACACATATTGTAAGACTTAAATTTATAAAAGTGAGTAATATTAAAGAAGTCTGTGATGGTGACAAGTTTTCTGCAAACAGTGTATACAATATGTATATCTGCCAATCAGAATCAAAAGAATTAGTTGTGTTTGAGCTTTGCTTCCCCACTAACATTAAAAATACACTATTCAAAGGAGTTAAGAGAGCATGTATATAAAATTAATATTTCATGTGGTCCTTAATTTTTGTGAACAGTGTATTTGTCATAAGTCGATACAAACTATTTTTCTTAAATCACTTTACTTTTTCTTAAAAAAAAGTGGCACATGACACTACAAATAAGTAGGAAAAAAAAGGAGCAAGTACATTAGTTTCAGTGCTTGGAGTCTACTACTATTAAGTATTATACATGCACAGGAATTATAGGTTTTTTTCCACATTACAGTAAAACCACGTGGGAAAAAAATAGATTTATGTCAACCCTAGTAGAAAAAATTAAAAAACTCTTTAAAAAAGAAATATCAAATATTTAAACAGATTATAATTGCAGACTAAATGATAGAATTAATTTCTAACAATTCCTAAATAAGTGAAAACTAAAAAAAAACAATTTGAAAAAAATAATCTCATGAATTTTAAAAATTCTGGTAAAGGAATATAAGAAACTATAAAATATGTCTAAAACTATATAAACGTGTTATATATAACTGTTAGAATATATTAAACTTTCATTATTACATTTAAATTAACAGAAAATATTTATTTTAGATTTAAAGATATAATGAAAACATTTGAGATTATTGGAAATGTTTTCAGATTCAATAACTATTTTTATAATAATGAACAGAACATATTTTCATACAATGCTGAAACATGTAAAGAATTTTTCAGTTAAAATTTTATCCCTACTTATATGTGATATTATAGGTAATTTTTAACCTGTTCATCACCTGTAATACATCACTGAATACAGATAATCAACAACATGTGAAAATAAAATTTTTTTTAAGGCTACTGAAAATTCCATCAAGTTAACTTGTAATTTAGCTTTGTAAAATGAGTTACAAAGTTTTCATACCACGATAAATGAAATAAAAATATTTTTAGCAGATTCGAATACTTCAGCAGATTCTGAGTTTTTGAAAAATTGTCTGCTGCTTTAAAAGCATCTGAAGTAAGTGCTTAGTCAAAATATACCAGGTCTGACGAGATACTCTCATTTATTTACCTTTTTTCAAGAAGTTAATACACATCTTTACAATATTTAAGAAAAATGAATTAAATTTTTTAAATAGATAAGAAAGTATAACCAAATCAAAAGTTTAATATAATTAATATCAGAACACATTAGTAATAGACAAGATATCAAAATAAAAATTTTAAATGAAAATAATCAATTATTGAAAATGAAATATAATAACACTAAATTTTATATAAAATTAAAATAACTCAGTAGCTTTTATCATCAAGTAAACTTTTTTTACATCAACTAAATTTCTGATAAATTGAAGTACATATTTAATTCTTAATTAGAAAATATTCTTAATTGTTGATATTTTTCCTTCCATGCATTTTTTAAGAGAAATTAAACAAAGTTAAACAAAACAAAAATATATGATATAAATAGGTAGATTTTTTTTCATAAGAATTTTTTAAATCAACAATCCTACTCATAAGTCATGATCACTTTTAGAAGATAGAGATTTTATTTATTTACATTGCGGACTATTTCAACTATGAACTTGGTAACTATGAACTATGAACTTAGTAACTATGCAACTATGAACTTAGTAACTATGAACTTAGTAACTATATAACTATGAACTATGCCACTATGAACTTAGTAACTATGTAACTATGAACTTAGTAACTATGAACTTAGTAACTATGTAACTATGAACTTAGTAACTATGTAACTATGAACTTAGTAACTATGTAACTATTAACTTAGTAACTATGAACTTAGTAACTATAAACTTAGTAACTCTGTAACTATGAACTTAGTAACTATGTAACTATGAACTTATTAACTATGAACTTAGTAACTATGATCTATGTAACTATGAACTTAGTAACTATGTAACTATGAACTTAGTGACTATGAACTATGCAATTATGAACTTAATAACTATGAACTATGTAACTATGAACTTAGAAACTATGAACTATGTAAGTATGAACTTAGTAACTATGAACTTAGTAACTCTGTAACCATGAACTATATAACTATGGACTTAGTAACTATGAACTTAGTAACTATGTAACTATGTACTTAGTAACTATGAACTTAGTAACTATGTAACTATGAACTATGTAACTATGAACTTAGTAACTATGAACTATGTAACTATGAACTTAGTAACTATGAACTTAGTAACTATTTAACTATTAACTTAGTAACTATGTAAGTATGAACTTAGTAGCTATGCAACTCTGAATTATGTAACTATGAACTATGTAACTATGGACTATGAACTATGTAACTATGAAGTATGTAACTGTGAACTATGTAACTATGAACTTTTTAACTATGTAACTATGAACTTTTTAACTATGTAACTATGAACGATGTAGCTGTGAACTTACTAACTATGTAACTCTGAACTGTGAACTATGAACTTAGTATCTATGTAACTATGAACTATGTAATTACGAACTAGGTAACTATGAACTTAGTAACTATAACTATGAACTATGTAACTATGAACTTAGTAACTATGTAACTATGGACTTAGTAACCATAAATTATGTAACTATGAACTTAGTTTCTATTAACTTAGTAACTATGTAACTATGAACCTAGTAACTATGAACTCTGTAACTATATAACTATGAACGATGTAGCTATGAACTTACTAACTATGTAACTCTGAACTATGAACTATGTAACTATGAACTTAGTATCTATGTAACTATGAACTATGTAATTACGAACTAGGTAACTATGGACTTAGTAACTATGTAACTATGAACTTAGTAACTATGCAACTATGAACTTAGTAAGCATAAATTATGTAACTATGAACTTAGTATCTATTGACTTAGTAACTATGTAACTATGAACCTAGTAACTATGAACTCTGTAACTATATAACTATGAATAATGTAACTATGAACTTAGTAACTTTGTAACTATGAACTTAGTAACTATGAACTTAGTATCTATGTAACTATGAACTTAGTAAATATGTAACTATGAACTTAGAAGCTATGTAACTATGAACTTAGTAACTATGTAACTATAAACTTTGTAACTATGAACTTAGTAACTATGTAACTATGAACTCTGTAACTATGAACTGAGTAATTATGAACTGAGTAATTATGAACTTAGTAACTATGCAACTATGAACTATGTAACTATAAACTAAGTAACTATGAACTTAGTAACTATGTAATTGTGAACTATGTAGCTATGAACAATGTTACTCTGAACTTTGTAACTCTCAACTTAATAACTATGAACTAAGTAACTATAAACTTAGTAACTATGAAACTATGAACTATGTAACTATGAACTTAGTAACTATGAACTTAGTAACTATGTAACTATTACTATGTAACTGTAAACTTAGTAACTATGTAACTATGAACTATGTAACAATGAACTTAGTAACTATGAACTATGTAATTATGAACTATGTAACTATGAACTTAGTATCTATGAAACAATGAACTATGTAATTACGAAATATGTAACTATGAACTTAGTAACTATGCAACTATGAACTATGTAACTATGTAACTATGAACTTTGTAACTATGTAACTATAAACTATGAACTATGTACCTATGAACTTAGCATCTATGAAACAATGAACTATGTAATTACGAACTATGTAACTATGAACTTAGTAACTATGCAACTATGAACTATGTAACTATGAACTTTGTAACTATGAACTTAGTAACTATGCAACTATGAACTTAGTAACTATGAATTATGTAACTATGAACTTAGTAGCTATGAACTTAGTAACTATGAACTTAGTAACTATGAACTTAATAACTATGAACTATATAACTATGAAACTAGTAATTATGAACTTTGTAACTACATAACTGTGAACTATGTAACTATGAACTTAGTAACTATGTACTTAGTAACTATGAACTTAATAACTATGTAACTATGAACTATATAGCTATGAAGCTAGTAATTATGAACTTTGTAACTATATAACTATGAACTATGTAACTATGAACTTAATAACTATGTAACTATGAACTATGTAACTTTGAGCGCAAGTTTAATTGCTTTAATTCAATTGCTGAGTTTTATTGAAGTGAATTTGCATCGCTTTGAACAAACATAACAAACATAATGAACAAAAAAAGTCCTACACGAAGGCTAACTTTCTCCCGATACTCGATCCAGTAGTTTCCTTGTTTCTGGATTGGGTTCAAAATTACAAGTCTACGGAGTTGAACATTAGTAGTCGCAACCCCGAAATTGGGTCGGCTGTTCAACGACGGTTATATGTATAAAAAATAGATAAAAAACTTCCAAAGTAGTGATCAATGAAAAGTACATTTATCAACAGCTCCTCACTTAATTTCCCTGCCGATTCAATTTCAGTAAAAGCAAGAACCAAGGAACCAAATCTAGGTCTGGGATTCCTAGGCTTAGCACCCGGTTCTCCATATGATGATTTAGATATTATATTAGACTTCTTGCTGCTATCCTTTCATCATTTCTCTTTCAGTTTTTCTTTAAATAATAAAAATAATAGGTAAAAAAAAACTCTATAAAATTTTTCTGTTATTCTTCAATATCTCTTATTTAGAATTTGAGGCGAAAAAAAAAATCTGATCTCAACTTACCATAAAAGGAATTTAGGTACCAATCAAATCAGTTATCATGTGTCTTTGAATTTTTTGAACACACCACTTTATAGTAGTGCTGCTTTCTCTAAGTGAGATCTTTCTTCATTTGCTTAAATCTTCATTGAACTATCTTCAAAATTCTTTTTAAATAATTCGTACTACCCTAATATAATTCGTACCACCCTAATATAAATAATCTTAAACAATATTTAAAATATCTTATTTTGATCAATTTAACAAACTATTGTGTCATCACAAAAAATTCTCCTGAATGTTCATATTTATTGCCGAACAGATCAGAGAGAGATTCGTCTAACGATAAGGGTAAAGATAACGAATTGATTGTGAGCATGAGCTTGTAAAAGTTGTTAACAACGTTTCAATATGAACATGGTTTATCTTTTACAAGCTGGCGAAAATTTAAACCAATTATGGTTTGTGGTAGTTCCATCAAGTTCATCCGTGCTTAAGGTAAAATGTTAAAATAAGTCTATTGCTTCGAAGTTCACCTTACTTATGAGGCATGCATAAGTAAGGTGAACTTCGAAGGTGAACTACATTCAAACCGAAGCAATTGAAAGGCTTTATCCGGTTTGAGTTGGGGACATTACACTAGGGAACAACTGATTTATTTTTAAACAAATCTGCAATATTTTCGCAATCTGCAATACTGTTTCTCTCCACGAGATAAACTTTTTTAGCAATTCAATGGTACAGTTTGTGTTATAATTTCTTGAAATTAAACCGAGTGAATATTAAATGTCCTCACTTCTCTGGTACGTAGGGAGTGCTGGGAAGAAAGCCACAATGCATTTCAGCTTATGATTTATTAAAGTCATATGCTTTTTTTAACCGTTATTTTCATAGAAGCAGAGGTGGCTCAGGAAATAGGGCATTATCCTCAGAAATAGGTGATCTAAGTTCGCATTATTGCTTAAATTAAGTGATTTCAAAGGGTGGGTTTATTTTTCTTTCAGTGACGCCATCTATGGCCAAGAATACGACTTCAGCCAAACATACATCACAGCCCGTTTGTAGTGCCTGTTATAACAAAAATGATTTGTTGAGTTTCTTTAAATTCTCAGAACTCTCTCCCATGAAGTGTAGGTGTTAATGTTGAAAACGGACGAGATATTTACAATGAGGAGTAACGCCCACTTTCTACCTGAAAGCTTTCCTAGCAGGTGCGGAAAGTGTATGATAATTTTCTGAAAACTGGAACGCGATGTCAATGAAATTTAATTTTTCTAAAATTTAACGAATTCAATAAGATTAATTTAAACAACAGGGATATTCAGAGAATTTCAGATCTTTTTTTAATAAAATTTAATTTTTGTTTGATTTTTTTCTTGTAAAATAAAATTTAATTTTTGTTATAAGTGTGATATTCAAAGGACCGTCTAGTGAATATGAATCCATAAAAACCTGTAAACGTTCTTTATAAACTTATAATAGCTTTTCGAACGAAACGAATTTTAGTTTTGAAGTATTCACACCCGAATTAGCGCTTAAAGGAAGTACTTGTATAAATGTGAGAAAAAAAAAATTGTTCCCCTTTGTTGTGAGCATGTTTCGTGTTCTCTCTGAACTACACAAATAATAATTGGTGTTCTGAAAATCTTGTTAAATATAATAGCTCCGTATTTTAATAACTACCACCACGTAGATATTGTTAAATTTATAAATATTTAAAAAATTATTCTACCTCATATATTTAATAACAAAAGTAAATTAATGTAGAGCCTCACGATCACATTTTCGAATGTTTGAACAGTACTTGTATAAATGTAAAAAAAAAATAAATTGTTCCCCAGTATTGTGAGCATGCTTTGTGTGCTCTCTGAATTACACAAATAATAGTTGGTAATCTGAAATTCTTATTGAATGTAAAAGTACTACCGTATTTTAAATACCTACCACTACGTAAATATTGTTAAATTAATAAATATTTATTAAATTATAAAATCTAGAATCCCGGCATTGATGCCAACATAAAGCTTCACTGTCACATTTACGAATGTTTGATTGTGTGAGCGAGTCCAGATTAATTATGGTTTGTGAAAGGTTCCCTAAGCCAAGTTTATTCGCCGCTATGCTAGTTGAAGTAACGTTACCAGGACCACACTTGTTGATAAAGCTTTCTTTTTTATCATACCTTCTCGTGTATGAGTCACATTGATAGGTTCAGCAAAGTTGCAAGGATAATTAATTGTTAAACAGTGCAGAAAACAAGAATGCGATAGTCATGACTCATATGCAATAAGCTAAAGAGCGGTGAAATGAATAGTGGTCGAGATGATCATTGAGTAGGCGGGGCCAAAATGTAGGTAACGCCCACTTCAAAGTCTTCATCTTAAATTTTGTGTTTTTACTGCTGGTGGTGAACAGGATTTTAGCTTTTTTGTGTTGCTATTGTAGGAAACATTACTGTAGTAGTTGGCCGTAATTGGCATGAGGTGAAATTTTCACATTGAAAGATTTAATTTTCGACCTTCAGTTTTTCATTCAAAACTATTTTGGACATAATGTGTAAATTAAAGTCTCCTGCATTGTAAATTATACAGGTGTAAATAAAAATCTCCTGCATTGTAAATTGTACGGCTGTAAATTAATTTCTCCAGCATTGTAAATTATACAGGTGTAAATTAATCTCTCAAACATTGTAAATTATACAGGTGTAAATTAATTTCTCCAGCATTGCAAAGTATACAGGTGTAAATTAAAATCTCCTGTATTGTTAATTATACAGTCGTAAATTAATTTCTCCAACATTGTAAACTAGACAGAGGTAAATTAATTTCTCCAGCAAAGTTCGGTTCTTTAAAGTTGTGAAGTAGCCATTACATTTTGAAAGTAATTGGCAGTAGTTTGCCATGTATTGTTTTGCGTCTGCAGAATTCTGATTTTCATTTCATAATTCTGCAGACCATTTGCCACCCATAATTTGAAATGTTGGGGCGTTTAACCGAATCATTGCAGAAAGAAAAATCATTTGACCAATGGGGTAACTAGNAAAAAAAAAAAAAAAAAAAAAAAAAAAAAAAAAAAAAAAAAAAAAAAAAAAAAAAAAGAAAAAGAAAAAGACCCAGAAGCAATTTTACTCATCATCCTCTATTATCCATGAAGGTTATCCATGAGGCTGTGTTGGAAGGTCCTTGACATTTTCTCTGATGAAATGAAAGTTACCATCGGTTCTCGTAAACACAGAAGGAATGTAAAAGCAGCAAAACATATCACCACGAGAAACAATTCCCACGCTGTAAAACCTATGTTTATGTTTAACGAATGTCGAAGTTCCAGAATCACCCTAAAAGATAAAAAGGTATGAAAATTAGAAGAAGAAAAAAAGTAACTTTAATCAGGTAAGAAAGCGATGTTATTCAACATCAAATAGATGCGATATAATACTAAAAACGAGTTTTTATTAAATTTAGTAAGCTTGTGGGTTACATGTTGAAACATGCTTTTTGTGAAAACATATTCCTTAAGAGCATAATATAACCTTTTCTATGGCTAATTCAACAATACCTATAAATAGACTTCTGCATTTGGTTAATTTATTGTATTTTCTTTTTTAAAAATGCCTCGTATAAAATTTTTACATATAGCATCTATTACCCATTGACAAAATGGGTCTTGTTTTGGATTTGATGGCGTTCTCATACATTTCAGTTACTATAATCAAGAGTAAAAGTAAACAGTGCGCATGCGTCGTCTGTATGTGTTTCTATATGTGAGCAATAATTTGTTTAGAATTCTTTTTTTTCAATTTTAATTTTGTTATGTATCAAAAAGGTGAGTTCATTTTTGAGATATGGGACCAGAGAGATCCCATAAATACTTGAGTAGTGAATAAAAGGGAATTTCATCATTTGAACAATATTTTTGTTTTTATTGTTTTAATTAAGAATCAGAAATTTTAATCTACAGTTCGCACTGGATTGTTTTCAATACTAGTTCAGGTGAATATCACAAATAAAGAGGGTGTAAACTGATTGACACTGTCTCAAGAGTTAAAGTTGAAGTAAGAAAAAAAAAAAAACGATGCTAAGACCTAAACTTACCAAGACAGAAAAAGCCAAAGAACGTAGACGGGAATACTCTAAGCGTTACACACAAACGGAAAAACGAAAGGATTCCGTTCGCAAACGCAAGCATAATGCTCGTCCCTCACAAAAGTACCAAAGTGATTGACAGAACTGAACCCTACCGAAAAGGAAATTGTGGCTCTCCGAACACCTTTCATGCAAATGCGAGAATTGGGTGTTCACTAGTTACGGATAAAAGGATCCATTGTAAACGTACCCAATGACTTGCACAAGACCGTAGACTGTCTTCCACTCAATATAAATGATTCATTCACTATTCATGAAAAATTGGAAAAAAAATCCTAACTTTCAAATCATATTTCATGCATAAGCTTGTGAATCCGAAACAGGTGTATGATGCAGCTTACAATCTCCATCAAACACCATTGTTCCAATCCGAGAATGTTAATATGGATTTCAATTGGCTGTTCAATATCTATTCAGTCATCAAAAGAATTTTCTCAGAATGTTTATGAGCTGCATTTAAATATGTCTGCGAAATTGTGTATTGAGCAGTTCAGGATTAACAGTTATAGATGTCCAAGATGAAAACACAATAAAGATTCCTTTCCAAAAAGAAATTATGCAACAACAATTTTGCCTATGTGTAACCTGTGATCGGATTGAAGCGATCATAATTTTCTACATTTTGTTGTGAATCGATTTTTTTAAAAATATTATTATTCGAAAGAAGAAATAGAAAGATACGTACGAAGCAGACTCTTGTAAGCTCATTTGTCAATAAACAGAGTTCCTTTGCATCTACGAAGCTAGGATGCAGAATTTTACAGCCTTTACTGTCAACAATACGTGAAGTACCTTCACGAAGTACCTCTGAATGATCTGAGAGGGAAAAAAAACAGAATCGAAATATCAGAATATTTTGAATTTTTTTAGTGACATCGTTTGATGTTACCTAACACAGAGCTTTCGTTAAAATTTGAGCTATTTGGGAAATAGGCGGAATTTTGGTTGGCGACAAATTTCTTTTAAAGTCGTTATAATTTTCGCTTATAGTGATTCAATAAGACTTAAGACTTCTAATGGCAACAGACACCTGTTAAAATTTGCATTTGCGAAATTTTATTTGCAAGATTTCACTCTGGCAAATTCGTAAACGAGTAAATAAAAACCCTTACAATACTAAAACCCTTACAATACTGAAACTTAAATGAGGCAATTGTTACTTTAATTTCTAATCTAAAATCACTTTCTGAGCAAAGTCTAATGTTATATTTTTCAGTTTTATTTTTATTTTTTATAATCAGGTTATCTGAAATAATCAATCAAAAAAAGTTTTTTTAAGAAAGGAAATAAATTAATTCTTTTAAATAATAAAAATCTTGAAAGTTTGATTGAAAATCACGTATCAGACCAATTAAATTTTGATATATATATATATATATAAAAGCAAATAAATTTCATGTTTTATCAATTTTTGGGAGTCTGTTGCATTTTAACCAAAAATAATAATTGTTCCTTATTTATATGAGATTGAAATAATACTTTTTAAATATATGTGCTGATAATGTTTTGCAGAAAACTTCAATTGAAATCTTTTCGAAAAGTAATTTTTTTTCACGACAAACTTAGAAAAATCTTATTATGAAATAATAAAATAAAAATAATCGAACGAGAAATAATCATAATTAATCTAACATATTTAAAACAGTGTTAAAGTGATTGGTAAATTTTACGTATGCAAGATAGGTTTAAGGAAAACTATGCAACTATACTTACTGAACCCTTTTTACTACACCAAAGGAAGCAATGTGCGTTATCCTGCCCAATGTAAGGACACTTTTAGGCGGATTGACACAAATTGGTTTGTTGTATTGTGTGCAAGGAACGGAGTGCTGTAGTTCTAAAAGTAATATATCATTGCCACTTCTTTGGATATCGTAGTCAGGATGAGGAATGATCCGTTTAACTCCTACTGTCTTAGAAGCTTTATATCTATTTTTACCTAACAATCCAATTTGTATACTGTTGCTCACTTCAACAGCTTTGCACTTGTCAGGATTAATCCAGCACTTTAGCTGTTCACTATAAAAAAAATATTTATGTACTCATCGCTGTTATAAGCTAAAGTACTAACACAGGGAAAAGCAACATAACGAAAATCAAAACTTCGATACACTGTTAAAATTTTCATTCTAAAATTATGGTAAAATAACTGGCAGCTGACTGTCCATCCGTGAAGTTTACGGTGGAGAACATTTTTTTTTCTTTATGGTTTGGAAACCATTTACAAAAAGTATGGTTGTAAGACCATGAATACAAAACTGTACGATTTTTTAACCATTTACAACTAGCGCTTAAAAATATTTAACTAATAAAAAAAACAACTGATTGTAGCTTATATGTCCATCATGTTTAAATACGATTTGAAATATAATACTATTTATTAAAACCAGAAGACATTATGATTGAGCAGCGATAGCTCAGGGGATAAAGAGTTGAACTTCCAATTTTGTGAACCGGATTTGAATCCCACGGATGGCTGGTCAATACGAATTCCGCATCCGACTTGCACCGACCACAGTGCTGACGTGAAATATCCTCAGTGGTAGACGGATTATGAGTTAGAATCCTCTTGCTGTCGGGGATAACCGTGGGAGTTTTTCGTGATCTTCCTCTCCATGTAACGCAAATACGGGTTAGTTCCATCAAAAAGTCCAATACGAAGTCAAATTGCTCCCAATACTTGATACAGGAGTCCCCTTGTCTTCTGGATTGGGTTCGAAATTACAAGGCTACGGACCTGAACATTAGAAGTCGTAAGGTCGGCTGCTCAACTTCGGTTATAAAATAAAATTAAAGCTACTAGTTCAACTAGTGTTTAACACTGTAGTCTTGTAAATTGAACCCAATCCGGAAGACAAGGGAACTTCTTACTCAAATATTGGTACCGTTCACCAAACTCAACTATTAAGGCTGCATTTTTCCAATTGTGCTGCTCCTACTTTTTGGGGAGTCGAGGTTCAAAATTCGTCAAAAAAGTTTGTATTTATTGACATAATTTATATTTTTTCAGTCTGATTTCGTCATACAAAATAACATAACTCAATAAATAATTTAATTATCCATAGTTATTAATTAAGGTTTCAATCCTTTGACTCAGATGGGACACCAGGTGTCCCACTTATATATATTTTTTTGACTACCTAATGACAAGGAAAAATGTATATTGTTATTATTTAATTATAAAATACAGTCAAAAAGTTACTAAAAATTATTTGTTAGATTATCGGAATTATATTTGTGCTAAAACATAAAATTCTAGGAAAATAGTATTCGTATTTTAAAATTTATCAATGAATGATATTCGCTAGATTATCGGAATTATATTTGTTCTAAAGCATAAAACTCTAAGAAAGTAGTATTCATATTCAAAAATTTATCAATGAATGATATTTGTTAGATTATCGGAATTATATTTGTACTAAAGCATAAAATTATAATAAAATAGTATTCGTATTCGAAAATTTATCAATGAATGATACTCGTTAGATTATCGGAATTATATTTGTACTAAAACACAAAATTCTAAGAAAGTAGTAATCGTATTCAAAAACATTTATTAATGAATGATATTTGTTAGATTATCGGAATTATATTTGTACTAAAACATAAAAATTCTAAGAAAGTAGTATTCGTATTCAAAAATTTATCAACGAATGATTTTGTCAGTTAAAGAAATTTCAATGATGAATAACTGTTTCTCTTAGCTCTAAATAACTGCAAATTGGAAAAATTATCGTATGGATGTGAGTTGTGCACGGAAGATCTTGCCATTAACCCATAAAAATAAGCCTGTATTTCAGGTAGTATTGCATAAACAAAAATATTGAAATGATAAATACAGGTTTATTCATAATTCCCTCCGGCGTTTCGAAGCGTTATAGTAAAAAAACGAAGACGAATATGGCAAAAAAGAACATATGAAATTATTCCGAAAGTATTCAAGTTTTAATTTAAGCAGTTCCCGGTAGATGGCAGTACCACTGAAGCCAGTTGTAGAAAAGAAAAATGGCGTTTACAGTCGGAGGGAATTATGAATAACCTTGTAAAAAAAATAATAAAAAATGTGTGAAGAATATGTTTAATAAAATTCCTGCGTCAACGGGGCGATAACCATTAGAATTACAATGATCATGATTCATAAAAGCAAAGTCAACAAAGAATTTGATGTTTAAGTTTACAGCCCCTGGCCATGTTATTAGACGCACTATAAGATTCTATCTAAAATTATAATTATCAGGTGATACTATACAGCTGTATTGTTTTTACTCGGAAGAAACCGGTTTTCATTCGTATACTCTCCTGTATCAATTGGTTTACATTGTAATGCAATACGTTAAGTATAAATACAAATAGGAAGTTAGGGCTCGAAAAACAGCCCGTCCTCGGCGGTCGAAAATTCCCCACGGACAACGAATTTCTCGAATCCGACGTCCGCGCGTACGGCCATTTCCCCGTTAATGTTCGTGATACATTTTCAATTTTATTATCTTACAGGAGTCTAGCGCCTCACTTCTAAAATGACCCTGAAATGGAATTGATGTTTTCTGTGTCTGGGAGTACTGCAGCGGCTTAAAGGGGCTTTTCAGCAATGAACTTATAAGGGCCGGGATAGCCTGGTCGGTAGGGCGCTGGGCCCATATCCAAGAGGTCGTGGGTTCGATCCTCGCCGGCCGAAGACTCCCCGTGTAGTAAATGGTGACTCATGCACGTTAAATCTGTCCAGTCTCAAAGTCCTCCACGTTCCCACAAAAAATCAATACCTCTGGGGGTACTGATCCAGAAGTTTCCTTGTCTTCTGGATTGGTTCAAAATTACAAGGCTACGGAGTTGAACGTAAGTAGTCGTAAACCCATGAAACTGGGTCGGCTGTTCAACGACGGTTATAAAATAAAACGAACTTATAAAAAAACAGATTACGTACTGGTCTTAAACAAGAAGCGTTAAACGCAATTATGAACATTTTACCTAAATGGAAAACCCGTTTCAGATTTCTGTGCAGAGACCTCGGCAAATTATTGGCTTGATTGTGGAACTGGCAAACGTCATATTTGATTCATTTAAAAAACGCAGTAACCTCGGATAAATTGACATTCTAGAAACTTGATCTTTGTCATTTAAATTATTTCATAAAATAAATAAATAATTTCATAAAAGAAATAAATTATTTCATAAAAGATGTTTTCTGTGTCTGGGAGTACTGCAGCGGTTGAAAGGGGCTTTTCAGCAATGAACTTACAAAAAAACAGATTACGTACTGGTCTTAAACAAGAAGCGTTAAACGCAATTATGAACATTTTACCTAAATGGAAAACCCCTTTCAGATTTCTGTGCAGAAACCTCGGCAAATTATTGGCTTGATTGTGGAACTGGCAAACGTCATATTTGATTCATTTAAAAAACGCAGTAACCTCGTATAAATTGACATTCTAGAAAACTTGACCTTTGTCATTTAAATTATTTCATAAAAGAAATAAATTATTTCATAAAAGAAATACTAGATTACTATTAGTAACCTAGCATTTCTTTTATTACTGTATAATGTAATCCTAGTAACTACTAATTCATTGTGCAATTTATATAAATGTTTGTAATGAATAAGAGAAAATTATATTTTTATTTATTTAAAAGCTTCGGCTTAGTTTCAAGGGAGAACGGATACGTTGTAGGACAAGCCGTCCTCGGGGATGGGTAAAATTTTTGAATTTTTTCGAGCCCTGTAGGAAGTATAAATAAATCTCTTGAATAAAGACCCATTACACGCATGTTTAAATATAAAAGTATTGCCTATGAACTCGTGCAAATCATGTCATTATTAAAACACTACAGTGCGTCTAATAATTTGATTTAATTATTATTATATGCTAATATAATGCTTGATATAATAAATATTCTATATTTATATAATATATCGTCTAATTTATCCTATCGTCAATGTGAAGAACCGGGTTCCAATCCCTGCGATGGCTGGTCGAAACGAATCCGCATCCGGCATGCATCGACCACAGTGCTGACGTGAAATATTCTCAGTGGTAGACGGATAGTGGATTAGAGTCCTTTTGTTGTCTGGCTAGTCGTGGAAGGTTTCCGTGGTCTTCCTCTACATGTGATGCAAAATGCAGTGTCGCGACAGTTATGAAATAAAAAAAGAACACCCTTAATTTGATTTTTTGAAATTCTCATTTCAAGAAAATTTAAAGAAAAATTCAAAACCACAGTTTAAGTGCATTACACTTAAGACAAAGTTATAATTTTCTACCATGTATATATCATCTTGCAATAAAGAATTTTCTGGGCTTTTAAACAGACAAATAAATATTGTTATTCTGTAAGTTATAAAATACTTTTAAAAATCGCCAATTCTGCGAGATTTTAACACTCAGATGCAAAATTTTTCAAATCAATGAATAATTCTCAATTATCATAAATTTTCGTTAGTGCAGGAAGGCATTATTGGAGTATAATTAATTAATTACAGTCCGTTATTTAATATTTCATTTTATTTTATAACCGTCGTTGAACAGCCGACCCAATTTCTTGGGTTTACGACTACTAATGTTCAACTCCGTGGCCTTGTAATTTTGAACCCAATCCAGAAGACAGGGAAACTCCTGGATCAGTACCCCCAGAGGTATTGATTTGTTATGGGAACATGGAGGACTTTGAGATTCGACAGATTTAACGTGCATCAGTCACCATTTACTACACGGGGAGTCTTCGGCCGGCGAGGATCGAACCCACGACCTCTTGGACATGGGCCCAGCGCCCTACCGACCAGGCTATCCGGCCCTCGTTATTTAATATTAAAAATATTTTACTTAATATTTAACAGCTGACATAAAAATTTTTAGTTATTTTTAATGCGTCTTGCTTATATAGCTAAAAATACCGCTTGTCGAAATTTAAATACTCATAATTTCATTTGATAAAACCTTTCTGAATTCTTTTAAATTAACCTTACAGTCTATGGCCAATGCACTATAATATTCTATGTAAAATCTTATTTATCAGGTAATACGATACAGCTTTATTATTTTTACGTGACCGGTTTTCACTTGTTCGTGTATCAATTGGTTAAATTCGACAATATATAATGTAAATTATACGATTGAATAGATTTGATAATTATATAATATAAATATAGAATATTTATTATATCAGGTGTTATATTAGTATATTATAATAATTAGACCCAATTATTAGACGCACTGTAGTTTTTTAATAATTACATGTTTTGCACGAGTTTATAGGCAATACTTTTATATTTAAGCATACATGTAATGGGTTTTTATTTAGGAGATTTTTTTATATACTTCCTATTTGTATTTATTTTACACCTATTGTATTACAATGTTAACCAATTGATACACGAACGTAAGCAAGAGTCAAACCGGTTTCAACCGCGTAAGAAGAATAAAGCTGTTTGAGTATCACCTGATAATTAAGATTTTTCATAGAATCTTATAGTGTGTCTAATAATTTTCACAGGGACTGTACTCAGACGTGTACGTGATTGCGCTTTATTTCTTTATAACTGAAAGAAATAAAGCAATTAAATTACTTTTAATACAGTAATAAAAAGTAATGGATAAATCAAACTATCAAGCGGACTTTTTAAACCTTAAGTATATTAATTTCTATTTTAGTTAAAATATAATCTTTTTAACCTTACCTTAAGAAGTTGAACGATGATAAATTTATATTTCTCTTACTTGTATTTACAACTAAAAAATTGATTCGATAGGCAAACAAATATAATAAACATGGAAAAAACCAGAATTGTAAACCATACAAGATTTCTTCTAGCAATGAAAAAGAAATGCTTACAATCCAAGGATATTTTCTGTAATCTTCAACTATTTCTCCATTAATGATACGCTCTTCAAATGTATCAGTTTCACCACATGCTGTAACAATTAGGTAAAAAAAAATTTAATTCTTAAATGTAGACAAGGAAGTTAAAAAGGGATAAACATTTTGTCAACAGCTCTTAAATTTTAATACATACATTTAAATTGATATTATTTTGGATGAAATTTTTTGAAACGTGTGTGTTAGAATTTTTCCAAAAGAGCAGTAGGAGATCATAATATTGAACTGTTTTTCAGGCATTAAAAAAACACGTAATCAAAATTGAGAAATTATAGTTTGTTTGAAATCAAACTTATTAAGTTCCTGCTGATTTTCTGCATGTTTAATCCCGTTCTGAGAATGCTGCATATATTTTTTTTTTTGTGATTATGCTCGATTAAAACGTGTTTCATATGGTTTTTTCTATCTATAGTTTATTAATAGAACTGAATCTAATAAATGCTTTTTTTTTTTTTTTTAAACTTAAGACATTCATCGAAATGACGATGATGATGATGACCATGATGACGTTTCATAGAATGTTTTTTTCCTTTAACCTGAAAAAGCAAAATAAATTTGATTTAAAAAAAATTATTCCAGAAACAGTACAGTCAAACCCCGCTATAGTGAATATCATTTACAGTGAACTCCCCCGGCTATAATGAACGAAATGTTCGCTCCCGTGTCCTGCTACACAGGTATAGTGTCATTTTTTGTGGATATAGTGAGTTAAAAAAAGAGAGGAAGTTGGATATTATGAACTTTTTTCTGATTTATTTTTTCTTCATTTTTTAAGAAATTGAAGTGAAATTTTCTCTTCAAAGTAAATAACATTTACCGATTTTTAAAACCATCTATAGCATGGAATGTAGCAATAAGCATTTTTTCTTGTTTGCTTCATTATTGAATAGCATCATTGAATTGGTACGGCATTAAAAAAAGCCGCTTTATTTCAGTATCTGGACAAATGCTTCAAGTCAAAGACGATGGATTTGCTAAGAAATTCGGCGCGACTACTTTTTCGCCCTCGAATGCCTGGGTAGACAGGTTTAAAAAGCGAAATTATGTAAATTCAGAAAAAATTATCGGAGAGTCGGGAAATGTTTCCATATCTGATGTGCAGGATTAATCATCAGCTGAAGATTACTATTTTTTTTTGTACGCAAGACGAAGAGTAATAAAAAATAAAAGTTAACACATTTTCGTTGTTACGTATTATTTTTTAGTCATTTTTTTATTTAATTTTATGGGTCATTTATTTAAATAATCTGTAATAAAAAAGGGGAGTTTGAAAACATTACTTAAAATTGTTTACGGAACGGATAAAGAGAAGTCCCGGTTATTGTGAATCGAAATTTCGGTCGTTTGAGGGTTCACTATAGCGAGGTTTGACTGTATATCCATTCAATTAATTAAATAATTAAATAAATTTTATTAATAATTAAATAAATAATTGATAAATAAATAATTAAATAATAATTAATTAAATAAGAATTAATTAATAATTAATTAATTAATAATTAATTAAATAATAATTAATTAAATAATAATTAAATATTAATTTATTAAATTATTAATTGGATAAATGTTATTCAATTATTTATAAATCAATATATTTATAAAAAGTTTATCAAGTTATTCATAATACTAGTTGTCACTTGGACAATATTGTTAGCAAATTGTAGCAGTTTTAGAATCTTTCGAAAAAGTACACAGGCATTCGAAATGTTTCGTATTTTGGTTTTATTTTTTACTTTTCACAACGCTGAAATTTTAGAAATTAGTTTATAATTTATGCGTTTGAAAAGAGGATAAATATTTCATATCTACTTTCTAACCAACAGTCAAGCATTTTAAAGATATAGCAATAAAATGAAAAATAATTAAATGAAATTTTGCAAATTTTTTTATTTTATAAAAACTGAATTTACTGTTACGGTTAAAATATATTTTTAAAGAATAAATTTACTCTTCTGAAAAATAAAATAAAAGAAGAAGAAAAAGGAGAAACTTAATCTCACACAACTCTATATATACAGAGTGGGCCGAATAAATAAGGTCTCCTTAATTTTTTTTCGTTAATTATTTAAACATTTAGAGCGTAAAGTTCAGCTCCAATTTTTTAATACGATCAACGTAGTTTAAAGCGAAGTGCTTTCGTTTGATTTTTTGTGTAAGCTGTTTATCATTAATAACTTAAATAGTGAATAGTTCAAAAAGGAATATTATTGATATATACATGAAAGAAACAAATTATTTTATACTCACACATAAAAATATAGTCAAAAGCAAGATAATACGTAAAATCAACATGTTTAAAAAATTGTATGTCATGAAACTTTAGAATAAGAAATTGTAGGAATTGTTTTGTTATTTATCTCCTCTATTGCGAAATTCATTTCCTAGGAAAAGGCATGTTATCCATTACAATATACTTTCGTTTAAGATAATCAACGCTAATTTGTTTCATATTTTTTTAAAACTTTTCTTGGAACTATTTTGTTTGGCCTTGCAGATTTATATTTGCCATTAAGTGACGTTTAAATATTCGCTAAATAACTTTGAAAAATCTTTTACAATTAAGATCACGCGTTATTTTTTTTACGCCACTGAAACCGGTTTGCACTTGTTTACGTCCGTGTATCAATTGGTCAAATTAGACTATAGACAATATAAATTTGATGATAGGATACATTAGACTATATATTATATAAATATAGAATATTTATTATACCAGTTATTATAGTTGTATATTATAATAATTAGATCAAATTATTAGACGCACTGTAGTTTTTGAATAATCACATGTTTCGCACGTGTTTATAGGCAATACTTTTATATTTAAACATACATGTAATGGGGTTTTATTTAAGATTTTTCCTTATATATGTAAAATCTTAATCACCAGGTGATACTGTACAGCTTTATTATTTTTACGCAGCTGAAACCGGTTTGCAGTTGTTTACGCTCCTGTATCAATGGGTAACATTGCAATGCAATATGTTAAAAATAAATACAAATAGGAAGTATATAAAAAATCTTCTGAATAAAAACCCATTACATGTATGGGTTTGGTGAATTGATTTAATTGACGTTAACTTTGATTAATTCGATTTCTTTCTTAATGTTTGTTAAATGTTTAAGAAAGAACAGCTATAATTAAACACCAGATATGAGGAACTGCTCAGCCATCTATTTTGGGTTAATTATTCTACTTCATCGGGGCAACTGAGCTTATTCTTTGAAGCAGATAAAGGAAGTACCCCATTATTTAAATGTCTCATTTCAGAAAACAACAAAAGCACAAGTAAAAAAATGATGTCGATACGAATTCCGCAACCGGCTTGCGCCGATCACAGTGCTGGAGTGAAATATCCTCAGTGGTAGACGGATCATACGTTCGAGTCATCCCCTTGCCGTCAGCCTAACCATGGAAGGTTCTCGTGGTCTTCCTCTCCATGTAACGCAAATGAGGGTTAGCTCCTTCAAAAAGTCCTCCACGAAGGCAAATTTCTCCCAATACTCGATGCAGGAGTTCCCTTGTCTTCTGGATTGGGTTCAAAATTACAAGGATGCAGGGTTGAACATAAGTAATTAGTAGAGCCCGGAGTTTGATGACCTAAGGAATCTCAATTAGTGCCCTTAAAAAGTGCAAAAAATGCCCTTACAAACTGCAAAAAATGCCCTTAAAATGCGAAAATTGCGCTAAAAATGCCTTATGACATGACTTAAATAGAAGTAAAAATATTGAACTAAAACAATGTTTTACTCTTTAAAATTATTATGAGTCGTTTCAAAAATATAAAGCAATGCAATACTTGTTCTACGTTCATTAAAGTTTGAAAAATATGTTTTATATCCTAAAATAGCAAAAAAAGGAAAATATATTGACTCCAAAGCATTTTCATTTTGTATAGAAACTTAAATGAATATAACAACTTCCATCTCATAATATTACTAAATATCAGAATTACAGTGGATTACTAATTNGACTTTTCACAAAAATCATTAAGCGAGCCTTAGAAAATTGAAAATTGTAAAAACGTGTCAGATTATGGAAAAATATAGAATGAAAAATAAATGTAGACTGGAAAAATAGGCTAAATTCGGCATAAATATATATATAAATATATATATATATATATATTATTTTGCATTGTGTTATTTATGAAATCAATGAAATATCGACGTTTACGAGTTCAGTTGTTTTTAAATAAACTGATAAAAGTCATGATTTAACAAATAAAGAACAATTCTGCATTCTTAATTCAAATTGATAAAGCTCCCAAGCACTATTAATCACTAATAACACTTTACCCAAAGATAAGCAAGAGTCCCTATCGAAATTAACGTTTAAATATCCCTTCATTCTTTGAGCTGTCGTAAAATTTTTGAAACAGTCAATAAAATTCTTCACGCGTAAAGACTTTCAAACACTGTCAGGTAAAACAAACATATCTCAACATTCCATCACATCATATTTATTTTATTACACTTTTCCGTGCGTAATAAAATAAAGATTTTCGATAAAACTACAGTGAATTGGAGGTAAGTTTTATGATAATGCAATATTTACCTCTTTTGAAAACATTCGGAAGCGATGATTATTCTATTGAATATTCTATACTCGTTGTAATGAGAGGAATGGGTATGAAATGCTCCCTGCTTTATGTTTAATCCTAACGCATAATCTATTCATCTAAAATAAATAAAGTGCATATTGACTTAAAAAAGTTAAATGCTGCTGTCGAAAAAAAAATTTAGAATTAAATTAATTTAGTACAAAATTACTCTGTGTTCTACGCATAATTAATATAAATTTATTCAAACAATGCTGTTAGAAAACATCCTGATACACTTAAATTCGTGATTGATTAAGCAATTAAAGACGCCAAGGTGAAACAGTAACCTTAATTGCTTACATAATGTTAGGTTCAGAATAAGGTAAAAAAGAAAACTTTTTGGGGTCTAATGTCGTTGGAAGTTTAGAGAATGATTCATGAATTATTTAAACTAACTACTTAAGAAGAAAATTGTTGTATTTAGATGATTTTCAAAGTTCTAAAGGTCTTTAACAAATAGTTTTAATTCCATTCCATTGTTAGTCTATATTTGAACAACACGCAGGATATTCCCAAATAAACACTCTTCATTCGTATATTTTGTACCTTGTCAAAAATTAAGACCAAAAAGAGTGAATTGAAAATTCTGTTTAAGTCGAAGTCTAAGAAATCGCAATTGAGTAACACGAGTGCGTTAAACATGAAAATCTGTTTGATTTTGATAGGAAACATTGAAGAGGTAAGAAACGGCGTAATTTAAAAATCGATAGTAGAACAACACCTGCTTTCTTTAATTCTGATATCAGACTGAGATACCGTTTTAATCTTCCATTAAATTGCAATTTACAAGATACAGTGAATATAGATTGCATCTACTTTATTGACAGTGGTTCTAAAAATATAGTTTAAGGGCATAAATTACAAAACACTAAGTATCTATTAAGAAGTGTTGTAAATTTTAAAAGAATATTTTAAAAGAAATCTGCAGTTTGAAATATCCATTTAAATATCTATTATTTATAGAGAGTGACTTAAACAGCTGATTGTCGAAAAATCATAGCAGCAAAACACAAAGTTGATTTTAATTTCTTTTATTTCATGTTTTTTTTTTGGTAAAAATTAGTTTTTAAAATCTGCATTGAAAATAAAATTAGAAAATAAAATATTTTCTTTTTCAAAAATTACGGAAACATAAACTCTAAACTACGATTATTTTAAATACGAATATCTTTCCTTTATTTTGTGAATCTGTATAAACTAAAGAAAGTAATTAATAACATATTAATTTAATTGGAGATTATTTATGTGTTGCAAACAATGCAATTTAAATAAGTTTTATTTTTTTAAGCAGAATAAAATCCATCTATTACTGAAATATTTTAATTTAGGTTTTTTCCTCCTTTAATGATAAATATTTTCAAATAGGTTAATACATTTCTCAACTTCAAACCGGTTAGATTTTTTAGTTATTTGTATGGTATAAATTTATTACAGTTTAGAGTGTAATCACAAAATTACGTAAATGTGTGGTAAAAAGAAAACAAACTGTATGCAAAAAAAAAAACACTTTTAAAAATATTTATAAAGAAAAATGTCAAGCTAAATGACAATAATTTAAAAGAAACAATAATTTAAAGGAAAATGAAAAAAAAAGACAAAGAACACAAAATAATGCATTGAGGTTTTTACAGCAATAAAGAACACATTGTTACAAATTATCTAGTTATTCGATATGTGCAAACAATCCTAATTTATATAGTAGAATAACATTAAAATTAAAACGGATGTTTAATTAAATTTTATTTAGGTCTTTTTTGAGGCTTATACAAATACTATCAAAAGAAAATTACCATCGTTCGAAGCATAACGTATACAAATGGTCAATATATAGTATAAATCTATGGAAAGTACTCTGTTTAAAATTTCTTGGAAAAAATGGTTAAATAACAATCTATTTAATTTTTATTTTACCATATTTAAACAAAACAAACAAATACCCAGCAATAAGAGGGTAATGGAACTATTAACAGCGAGAAAAATCATTTATTAACTATTTTTTTACCTAAAACGGTTAAGTAACAAGAATTGTATTGCACCAACTAAGCCCACCTACTGAAATAACATAGTTCCCTGCAACCGCGTGCACATTATAGCAGAGAGAGAGCTACTCTGTCAATCTCATGACCGGCAGAACGGGGGTTCGAGTCCCAGTGCCCAGTATCTAACGAACTCCGATGTCCAGATGGTTAAAAAACCCGTATAGGTTTTTATTTATGATTTTGTCACCATACTAGTAAACGGTTTCAAAACGGTAAAGGTGAAAAATATTCCTTACCTTAAACTTTATGGGTAATCCGATGTACTGACTGCTGCCGGTTATTTTACCATAATTTTAGAATGAAAATTCTAGCTTGTTTATTGTTAATTTACGTCGCACTAGAGCTGCTCAATGGGCTATTGGCGACGGTCTGGGAAACATCCCGGAGGATGATCCGAAGACATGCCATCACAATTTTGATCCTCTGCGGAGGGGATGCCGCTTCAGTAGCCCGGCGACCTGCGCGCGAAGTCGAGCACTTTACGGTAGCACAGTTTAACGAGGACCCATACCGCGCACCCTTGGTCCCTACGCAGACTGATCCAAGTGGTCACCCACCCGCACACTGACCGCAGCCAATGATGCTTGACTTCGGTGATCTGCTGGGAACCGTGTCTTAACGATCAGTCCACTGCGGGACGAAAATTCTAGCATTACGGTAGACAGTGTAATTGCATAGTGTGATTCCATCAGAGTAATTCCATAGATTTACGCAAACTTCAAAGAAAAGTATTAAATAGAATCTAAAGGAATTTGTTTTTCCATTCCCTGAGGCAAAATTTTTATTTTTAGATTAGTTAATATAAAAATTAGCTCTTCGTATTGCTTAACGATTTAAAATTGCCCAACTTCATGTAATTGAAAATTTTTTTGTGACAGAAATATTTTTTTTAAAAATATATATATGAGCAACATCCCATTCTATTTTTCGATATCCACAACACATTATGAATTAAAACAATTTAAAAACTTCAAAACATCGTTTCAAGAAAGTAATTTCTGCGATTTCAAGAAATTCTAGATTACCTTTAACAAAATAACTCTGCCGTTATTATTTTGGAATAGCGTATACACACATGAAATCTAAACCCTTCTCTAAAAGTAATTTCCTTCAGAGGTAGATCATTTTCTATTTGAGTCACGTATGGACATTGAAAACAATTGCAATTTAGCAGTTGCGAGATGAAAAATGAAACGTCAGAAGTATTTTTCAACGAACTAAATGAAGCTAAAAATTACAATATTTTTTCGCCATTTTAAATCTTTATTATTTTTTATTAAAAACTATAATATTTTTAGTAATTCTATTTTAATTTTTTTACAAATAATTCCAATTTAGCAATTTCGAGATGAAAAATTAAGCGTCAGAAGTATTTTTCAACCAACTAAATGAAGTTAAAAATTACAATATTTTTTCTCCATTTTAAATCCTCATTATTTTGTTTAAAAACTATTATATTTTTAGCAATTCTATTTTCATTGTTTTTACAAATAATTCCAATTTAGCAATTTTGAGATGAAAAATGAAATGTCAGAAGTATTTTTCAACGAACTAAATGAAGCTAAAAATTAGAATATTTTTTCGCCATTTTAAATCTTCATTATTTTTGTTAAAAACTATAATATTTTTAATAATTCTATTTTCATTTTTTTACAAATAATTCCAATTTAGCAACTTCGAGATGAAAAATGAAATGTCTATTTTTATCTATGAAAGTATTTTTCAAAGAATACTAAACGAAGTTAAAAATTACAATATTTTTCTCCATTTTAAATCCTCATTATTTTTGTTAAAAGCTATAATATTTTTAACAATTCTAAAGTAACGTACTAAATAATATTTTTATTAATCTATTTTCATTCTTTTGCAAAAAATAAAGCTTAAGTTAAATTTGTTTTTGCCATAAATATGACTCAATTATCTTTCAAATAAACTGATGATTATACTTTATCAAATTAAAATATCGCTTTAAATTTTTTCAGGAGTTCTAAGTACAAAGAGTGTTTTATTAATGCGTATAGCTCGGTTGATGCAAGTACTAAAGCAACGAGGCCCCTGTTTTAATGAATAATATTTAAATGAACCACTGAATAAACTTGTATAAAACCCTTTTATTAGGATAAATAACTTGGTTTTAACAAGGAAATTTTTAACGATGCCGGATTTAGAACTGCCGACTGTTGTCAACTAAAATGTCATGTTCAAAAGTGTTGATTAACATTCCATTTGTTCAATTTGTTCAAAACATACACATACATATTACATTAAAATGTAAAACTATATGCAGTCCGCAAAATGAAAACGTGAATAAATTTGACTGATCGAACTTTCATGGACTTGGATCCATGAAAAAAATTATCTTAATGGATTGAAGAATTAATCTTAAATATGTCGATTAATTCACGCAGACAATAATTTAAGTTTAGAAATCATACACAAAAAAAGTACTTTCTCTTAATATATATATCGTTATTTATATGGGCTAAAATTCATTCTTGAATTTTTAAAAAGAGGGAATAAATAAAGTACTTACTTATTTACTATAAATTTCATTTTCATTTTCTGCGTAATTCACAATATGTCTAAAACTTTAAAGCAAATACAAAACTTTTTTGCAGACAATTATATAACTTACTTTTTCAAAGTAAATGTTCCTTGTAACAAAGAATTTTTTAGAAATTATTTATAATTTTTTTAATCAAATTAAAGTTAAAAAAATTGAATTTTAACCTACGCAAAGTTTTAATTATAAATTAAAAATTTTTTTTTTATAAACCGATCGAAAGTTTTCTGTGTTGGAAAGATTAAAAAAGTCGTATTTTTAAAATGACATTTCTTAAGAAATATTTGACTGATTACTAACTAACTAACTAATCAATTTTTTTCAGAGTACCTATCCATGTATGGATATCTGCTCTTTCATCTAAATTGGATAATATGTGGTGGAAGGGAAGGGAGGTGCTGCGTTAACATTAAGTTAATTCTCAGAATGAACAATAATTGATAAAATCAAGTCTGAGTCATACATAAAAATAAGTCGCAAGTTGATACATAATAAAGGGAACAAATTGAAGATAAAGAAAGAATATTTACAAATTTACAAAACAAATTTCTCGGTGAAGAAGTAATTCAATATAATAATTGTATCCGTTAAAAACAACTGGTAGTTATAGATTTTTATTATTCCCGAAAAAGAGCTAAAAAATGAAATTTATTTGTTACCAGTTTTTACTCTTTTCCGTCTTGATATATATATAGGCTTTCAACCCTGGTTCCTTCTCGAAATAATTGTCTTCCGTTAACAATTGAAAGAGTATGCAAAAATGTTTGCATACGAATAATATGAAATGTAGATCATAGTGTTATCATATACGATGGTATATTGCTCGTTCAACAGGAGTTGACACTTGGCTCCGCCTTCACCACGTGGTATGCGACGATACTTTTTGGGAGATGGTTGTGAGCAATCCTGAACAAGGTTGCTATTTGGCGATCGTATGGCAAAAATATTTATTTCACAAACTTTATCTGCACTTTTTAACATTAAATATTTCATAAATTTGATGATATTTCTTTCTTGTGAGTGAATAGTTTGTCCTTTTTGAGGCATTTTGCTGGGAAAACAGCAGTTTTTAAATATATTTAATTAGATAGAGAAACGAAAGGTTTAATTACAGATGATAAAGCGAAGTAAGTGACTGAAAAAGAATTCACTGTTTGTGTTTGGCGCACATTAAGGGTTGTCTCGATTTCAATCGCGGAGTTCTCTTCTTACTCCCGCTCTGAAATGATCTCTGCGTCCAAGTGTCAACTCCTGGTGAACGAACTATACATAGCCATCATATACGATTGAATAAATAAAGAGAAAATAAAAGTCAATTGAGTTTCTACCACTTTTTACATAAATAGTCGACAGTGGCATCCCTGCAACAGTAACCAAGGATCTGCAAAATTTAGTTTGTAGTTATGTACTGTATTTTAAAAACATTTTATCCAATCCGGAGCAGTTGGGGTCTCTGTAAACGTTGTGGTGATCAAGTANTCGCAAGTTGATACATAATAAAGGGAACAAATTGAAGATAAAGATAAAGAAAGAATATTTACACTATTTACAAATTTACAAAAGGGGGAAGACTCCCTGTGCACTCTCTCGCCTCCCACCGGTATAGCCGGGCTTCATTGGTGCAGAGAACACAGTTTGTCTAGGGCAGTGGGGATAGTCATGATTATCCGAAATGCTTAGAGAGAACACAGTCGCTTAAGAAAAAAGCGGTTATCGGGCTGAAATTTTTATTGCATCTATGAAAATTTGACTGATTTTTATTAAGCTTTTCTTTTATCTCTGTCTCACTATGTTTTGTCCCACAGTGGACTGATTGTTAAGACACGGTTCCGAGTAGAACACCGAAGTCAAGCATCACTGGCTGCGGTCAATGCGCGGGTAGGTGTCTGCTTGGATCAGTCTACGAAGGGATCGAGGGTGTGCGGTATGGGTCCTCGTTAAACTGTTCTCCCGTAAAGTGCTCGACTTCGCGTGTAGGTCGTCGGGATACCGAAGCGGGGGTGCCATGCTTCAGAGGATCAAAATTGTGATGGCATGTCTTCGGATCATCCTCAGGGATGTTTCTCAGACCGTCGCCAATAGCCCATTGTGCTGCTCTAGTGCGACGCAAATGAACAACAGCAACAAGGAAGGATTCGAACCCGCTACCTCACCATTTCAGTGCGTTTGGCAGCAACCACAAAAAATGATTTCAAAAGTCTTTTTTTCTTCAAATTGAAAGATCACAAAATAATAAATCAAGACTCTAATACACTTGTTAGGAACACTGGTGGATAAATTACATTTAGATTTACTGCAGGAATCGAACTCAGTACCTCTTACATACTCGAGCCATGTCTTGAATCTTTGACAATCTGTAGTCCCGCAATGGACTGATCGTTAAGACATGGCTCCCAGCAGATCACCGAAGTCATGTATCACTAGCTGTGTTCAGAGTGCAGGACGGTAACCACTTGGATCAGTTTGTTTAGGAACCGAGGGTGTGCAGTATTGGTCCTCGTTAAACTGTTCTACAGTAAAGTGCTCGACTTCGCGTGCAAGTCGTCTGGCTACCGAAGCGGGGGTGCCATCCTCTCTGCAGAGGATTAAAATTGTGATGGCATGTTTGCGGATAATCCTTAGGGATGCTTCCCAGACCGTCGCCAATAGCCCGTTGTCAGCTCTAGTGTGACGTAAATGAACTACAATAAAAACTTATTCGTGACAGCATGAGATTTTTCACTTTCTTAAGTGCCTTAGTATTCTATATTGCGTCTTAGTAGCATCAATCGAGTTTCTGTTTCCGCAGACGGCGTTGACAAGAAAATAGATGCAACTTATGCATTGTTATTTAGTAGTAATTTATACTGAAATTTTTTCGCTGTCTTACTATTTCGTTGTTTGTGAGTGTTTAAAGGTACACGATTTGTTATTGAAGTTTTATATTTATTTGTGTTCCATACTGCTGCAAATATTATTACTTTACTGCTACTTTTCAAGCTTGATTTAAAAAAAAAAATCTATACTGATAAACTTTGAAAAACATTTGAAGATCTATTTTATTTAGATATTTTGAGAATTGAGAGGAAGGTAAGTTTTTCCATTTTGTATTATTTAATGAGAACTTCGCAATATGTTTATTTGCTTCATAAAGTGTTTAAAGTTTGAATTGGTAATTTCAACTTGGAGATAAATTTTACCTTTTCTGTAAAACAGCTTCCATTTGCAATTTACTATTTTAAAATTGCAGTGAATTTAATTTACCATATTATGTTTATTTAATGAATATTCAAGTTTACTATTCACATTTGTGGCTACTACATTTTTGTTGCGAATTTCTCAAAGCAGTATAAATATGCAGTTTAGTAGAATTATTACTTTTTCCCTTTATATTGCAGATTTAATTTTTATTACACTGCTGCTTTTTATGATTATTTATTATATTTGTATTATACTATTCATATATTGAATCAAACTGTACCTATTATACTTATGTACATGATTCCAAGTTTATCTACAATAAATCTAATAATAATTAAAACCGATTTATTGAAACATAGCATAGATTTTCAGCAGATAAAATGCCTATCTGATAATAACAGGAAACTTCGATTCAAATTATGTTAGCTTGATCTTATGCCAATTTTTATTGCATATAGATTTAAGGCTAAATATATTATATGGTTGGTTTTCGATAGCAGTTATTTCTATAAGTAAGTGATAAATCTATGAGTAGGTTCATGTTTAAAAAAAATGAAAAATATATGTATTAAGGTAAGTCTTTACGAAACACCGGAGTAGAATTATTGTACTGTAAGACTATTTATCGGTAGTAACATGCGTTTAGCTTTGTCCATCTTGTGAATGAATTTTGTGGTTAAAAAGGAGACAAAAAGAGGTATAAATGGATTTATACTAACTAATTTTTTATAATATAATTAATTGCATCAAACGCAATTTTTTAAGCAGAATAATAGAAAGAAAATGCTGAAATTACTCAGAACTTCTTCATAATTTAAATAGTAATCGTAATTTATTACGTAATATGAATTTTATAATATAATTAACGGAGTAAGTTACTTGTAAGTAATTATCTTTTCAAATTGTATTTTAATAGTTTTAATGAATGAAACTCAGTTACAAATACAATCGTGGAAATTAGCCCTCATGAAACGAAGATTTGTACTGACTAATTTTTTTATAATATATTTAATAGCATCAAACTTATTTTTTTACAGAATAAAACAAGAAAAAATGCTTAAATCGGTCAGAACTTATTAATAATTCAAACAGTATTCGTACTTTATTACGTAATATGAATTTTATAATAAAATTAGCGGAGTTTTCAAACTGTATTGTAATAGTTTCAATGAGTGAAACTCAGTTATAAATACAATCGTGGAAATGAACGCCCATGAGATGAAGATTCGTACTAACTAATTTTTTATAATATAATTAATAGAATCAAACTTAATTTTTTTACAGAATAAAACCAAAAGCAATGCTTAAATCACCC
Source organism: Parasteatoda tepidariorum (assembly GCF_043381705.1). Taxonomy (NCBI): domain Eukaryota; kingdom Metazoa; phylum Arthropoda; class Arachnida; order Araneae; family Theridiidae; genus Parasteatoda; species Parasteatoda tepidariorum. The sequence continues at coordinate 7,617,936 of NC_092204.1, forward strand.
ATTCTTCATAATGCAAATGATTCAAGTATTCGTACTTTATTATGCAATATGAATTTTATAATATAATTAACGTAGAAAGATACTAGTAAGTTGTTGCCTTTTCAAATTGTATTGTTATAATTTCAATGAGTGAAACTCAGTTACAAATACGATGGTGGAAATTACCGCCCATGAAATAAAGTTGCTTATTATAATCTAAATTATTAAGCTTATAATAGAATATAGCAAATATAAAAGAGTCAAAGATGTTTTAGGAAAAATATTTGAAAACTAATTAAGCAAAATTGGAAAAAAAAAATCAAATTTTGGGATATCAAAATTGAATTGACCCTGCCGGCGAAATGAGCTATGGGCGAAGTGATTATATTTGTAAAATTAGCTATAGGTAATTTAATTGTGCCGGTGATGTGAGTTGTTTGTGAAGTGATCGTGTTGGAGAAATAAGCTGTCGGTGAAGTGATTGCGTCGGTCTGTATATGATCATTTCAAATTCTAAATTTAAGCATAGAAAAATTAATCGTAATACACTTAATACTTCAATCACTTATTCGTCAGCCAGTCTAAATAACAAAACTCAGAGCTTAATTTTCTGAAATATTAATGCATTAAGAATTATGATTAATGCTATAAAACCTCAGATGCTTAAATCTACCCTCAAATTAATTAGTTTTGGAATTAATAAATAATTAATGATTCTCTAGCGTCAGAACTGAAAGAGGAAATTGTTTTTAAAGCAGCAATGAGTTGGTGTAGACGTAAAGCTTTGAGGCCTAATTCTTACATTAAATTATTTCCAGTAATTAAATTTCAAATTATACTAAAAAGGAAACTGTATCTTAAATGTTGAGTTAATTTATTTAAAGTTTCCCTAAAAATCCTTTTGTAGAAAAGATAATATTCGCTTTACCGACCTTTTCACTGTAATATTTAATTGAACATCTGCTGAAATCATATTAAAATCAACGTTAATTGCAGTACAAAGCCAAACACGGAATTATGTAATTCTTAATAATGTGCTGCTACGTGTACTTATTTCAAATCAGCTGTATATTTAAAAATATTTATAAACATTCAGCTACATTCTTATTTCTAACCTCGATATCTCGAACTTGAAGGGAGAGGAGAAAAAATTCGAGATACCGAAAATTCGAATTATCGAAAATCGCATGTCATCGATGGTAGAATAAAGAAAAATGCTCTTTACATACCTTATTTACTATTCCATATTTATTCTAAAAACACTTTTTACACTTAAAAATATTCAATTGTTGTTTGCTTTAGCGATGTGTAAAAAAGTTTGTAACACTTTCGAAGTGGACTATAGCTTTAAATGCCTCCTCTGATATATTCGGCTGCCTCTCAATAAATCTCATTACAGTGTCCACTGTGAAAGTGCTTGTTTGAGAATTGGTTATGATTATGATTATGAGAATTGGTCTTCTATTCTTAAAAATTTTTTTGGAATATTTTTTTATTTTCAGGAAAGAAATCTACACTTATAAATATAAAAAATCTACACTTATAAAAAATCTACACTTATAAAAAAATCTACACTTATAAAAATCTACACTACTTATTTTTCTCCTGGAATTATATGCGATGCTTTATTTGTTTTGTCGAAATAAAATAATTGAATCATGTAAATCTTGATATAAAGGATATATTACAATACTATTCTCGCTAAATTTAGCGCCAAATGAGCAATTCCAGTTTATGAATTGAAATAGAGAATTTTATTCAAAAATATATTATCTAGAATGTAGCGATTTGCAGAAACATACTTTATTTAAGTCATTTTTGTTTTTCCGAAAAAATTGTGTCAGTTTCCAGTGAATTTGGGCATAGACTGGAACGATTGAAATAAAATGAACTACACATTTTTGGAGTTTTACTTTAAAACAAACAATATCCAACCAATGCCTTTTAATGAGCAACCTTTCTTCTTTTTTTTTATTATCAACAGATATGCAGGTGTAATATAAATTGAATATAAATCTGAACTGAAACGATATTGCTCAAATTAATGTTTGAATTAATGATGGTTTTATGAACTAAAATGGTATTCGCTGATTAGCAATTTAGAATAACTTATATTTAAGACATCTTATTACAAGATACAAAGCTTCATGAATGCCAAATGATACTTTATAAATTAAACATGAGCTAACACTAATTAAGAAAGAATAATTTTTAAATTAAGAATAATTTTTTTGAATAAATTTACATTTTTATAGTGTAAAAGAGTGAACCCCAACCTTTTTCTCGCCGTGGATTACCGGTCGTCGTTTGATAATTTTCTCGCGGCCCACTTTGTAGAAGGAGACGTTGATCTTAAATTTTATTTTTATAACCGTTGTTGAACAGCCGACCCAATTTTGAGTCTACGACAACCGATATGCATCTCTGTAACTTTGTAATTTTGAACTCAATCCAGAAGACAAGGGAACTCCTGGATCAAACATTGGGAGACATTTCCTTTCGTTAAGGACTTTTTGTGGAACTAACCTGTAGTTGTGTTACATGGGAAGGAAAACCACGGAAACTTTCCACGGTATGCCTGGCATCAAGGGAACTCTAACCCATGATCTGACCGTCTACCACTGAGAATATTTCCCATCACCACTGTGGTCGGGGCGAGTATGTGCGGATTTTGAATCGACCAGCCCTCACTGGGTCTCGACCTCGAGTCAGTTCATGGAGAGACAAGCGCTCTATATCCTGAGCCACTTATAGAGGATGTTGATTGTTCATATATTAGATTGTTTTGATTTTAAAAATTTAATTAAATTATACTTAAACTTTCCAAATACCTTGCTTTGTAAAAATGAATTAAATTATCTTATTAATTGCATAATACTTATATGAGAGCCGAGTTGGCTCAGAGGATAGAGCGTTCCAATGAGGTCCATCGGGTTCGCATCCCTGCGATGGCCGGTCAGTACGAATTCCGCTCCAGGCTCACTCCAAACACGATGCTGACGTAAAATATCCTTTGTGGTAAACAGGTTAGAGTTCCCTTGCCGTAAGACTAACCGTGGGAAATTTTCGTGGTCTTCCTCTCCATGTAAAGCAAATGCGGGTAAGTTCTATAAAAAGTCCTCCACGATGGCAAATTTCTCTCAATACTTGATCCAGGAGTTCCCTCGTCTTCTGGATTGGGTTAAAAATTACATGGCAAATGAATAGAAAATTAGCAATCGTAAACCCAAATATTGGGTCGGCTGTTCAACGACGGCTATAAAACAAAAATATAATGCTTAGATGAGGATTATATTAACTTATATAAAGATTTTTTAAAGGCATTACTAACAGCATTATTCTATTAATTTATTTTTCAAGAAATTCTTTAAACTAAAAAGAAATGGAAAAGTAGTATTTTTCACAGTATGTAAATAACTAACTTTTTGAGAACTTTCTTTAAAGATTTAGTTTCCTCCTGGAACTAGAAAATGATTCTAATTAATTAAAAGCACTCTAAGGAGGAGTTTTGATGAGATTAGTTGCGACTTGTCATGGATCTATTAAGTTCATTTTACTTCATGTTAAGTCTTTGCATGAATTAATTCACGATGAAAAATGATAATTCTTAATTTTGATCATTTCGATGTTATCGTGAAGTGTTGATGAATACAAATCAGATTTCATCTGAAAGTTATTGCTTGACATAAATTAAGTTTTAATATTACTGTAGAATAGCATTTTTCCAACTAATTCGCAACTCAATTAATAGAAGGGAATTGATTGAGAGATAGTTTTTCAACATGTTAAAGTTAGAAAGATTAAGTTCGAAAATTAATATTTCGTAATTTCGAATTATTCAACTTTCGTATTCAAATTAATATTTGTAAGTAGACAAGTTAAATAAGTATTATTATCTATATATATATTTCTCTTACACGACGACAAAAAAAAGCCTCATTACAACTCCGCGAATAGCAACGCTGAAAAATCGACCAATGATTGCCGCTAAAAATGTCACATGCCAAATCTAGCTGAGGTGGCTCAACATATAGCGCTTTTAAAAAAGGAAATTAAAATAACCTTAAGCTAGGCAGAAGTAAGTAGTCTTTGTCGATAGATCTCTATTTTAGTATTTTGTTGAAAGCGCTTTTTTTCACGAATTTATAAATTAAGAATTTATTTGATGATTTTTGATTTATATCACGAATTTATTTGTTTTATTATTGTTATTAGTTATTCATTGAAAAATTAGTCTCAGTCGTGCTGTTACGCTTTAAGATTTTATACTATAGCACATTTCTAATAGGTTTAACGAATTACATGTCATTTATTTGAATTCAAATTTATTTTAATGACTTAGTATTTACTGAAAAGATGTAATTTTTTTTAAAAAAAAAAAGTTGTTATATGGATTTTAATGATTGTTTTGAATTCTTAGAAGTTTGTGTATTTGTAATGTACCTTAGTTAGTAGCGAGCGAAGCGTCCTTGGTTTGCGAAGCAAACCATATAAGATTGCGTAGCAATTTTCGGGGGTTGGCGAGCGTTAGCGAGCAGGGGGAGCAGCCCCCTAGTAATATGAAATTAAGTAAGTGGACAAAATTAGTTTAGTAATATAAAAATTCTAAGTAGGCAAAGTAATTATCACAGCATAAATAAAATATTTTTAATTATTAGCATCAATCTTCAGAAGTTTCACGAGTTGATATATCTTTGTAATATTACCTATTGTTCTCTAATAGGTAAATGTTCTTTTTATTAATATAAAGGATTTGTGTTCAGAATAGTTTTATCCTTTATTAACAAATTAAATTTAACTAAACTTAAAGAACCTATTTTTGGTATTAATATCTGAGGTATTAAGTTTTTTTTAGTCTAGTATTTCGTATATTGTTCAAACCAAACGTAACAGTACTCATTGACTTAAAGAACGTGAAAGATATATACAGAAATCAGTGTATTAATATTCAATGTCTGCATATACTTAGAACTCAAATCTGAAGTTTGAGTTACCTTTTGCTAAAATCATCTAATACTTCAGCTACTAATCTTGACTTCAGTGAATTAATCCATCTTTTTAAAATTCTAACAATTTAGTTACTAATAGTTATGGCAGCCTATTTATTCTTAATGTTTGGAAAACTAATTTAATTTAATTTGTTATTTTTAATTTGCATGCCTCACAAATTTGTTTCTAAACTGTTCTTATAGTACTGACGCTATAGTATGTCAATCTTTATGCCATTGTTTGTTCTTTATTCACTATTATTAGTATCATTTAGATTTTAGTAGTCTACTTTATTATATATCTGCGTTAAACAATGCCCCCATACAAGCTTTGTGTCTAAATTCTGAATCTAACCCAGAATGGATGGGGACTCTTTGATCTATAGTTGTATCAAAATCACATTCGTGAACGTTTTGATTTAAACTTACAGCGCATTTGAGTTTATTTATTTATGCTATGAATTAGGCCAACTCTAGAAGATACTGTGATGATGGTATCGCAATACCCTTAGTTTTCCTACTTTTGACATTCGCCTAAATTCATAACATCACTTTTGTAACTGTGCCTAGCACCTATTTTTTTTTTTACCGTGACCGTGAAGTTTTCTGAGCCAGTTGCCCGGATGGACGCTCGCTTTGAATTCTGTTGCTGTAGAAACTAGGGGATCTTTTTCTTCAAGATTTGATTTCCTTCTCTGTAGCCTCAAGAGATGAAGTTTATTTTTTTTACATTTATTATTTATGTGTTACTAAATCTTGCAATTATACAGGTTTGGTAGTTCGTTTACAGAGATGCCAACCTGCTCCGGACAGCAAATATTCATTTTAAAGTGGTAGTTTATCAATTGTGATTCTTGATTTAATAAATTCAATTTAGTAGGTTTTTATCCACCACTATTTCTAAATAATTCGTAGACTTATATATTTCACCCCTTTATTGTACTTATGCCATGCTATACCTTTAAAAGAGCAAGCAAAAATAGTAAAAGATTTTCGAAATTTACTTGCAGTTATTTACCGTTTTATTAATTACTTAGGCGTGTCCGGAGCAGTTGGCATCTCAGCGTATATATTGGCCATTTTTCGTTTATTAATTTTTGAGACAGCGATAGAGCATGCAGAGAAGGAGACACGTGTTCATTTCGAAGCTCAATATTTGATTTAACAGTCCCAGTGTCTATTCATAGAAATTGTGTGACGTGAAGAGGTGTTGAAATAAAGATAATGGATCCAGAACATATTCTCCTCCTTCCTTTTGTTTTCCTATGTTTCTGACCAGTGAATCTGGGTTGTACTCTACGGCCACAAGCAGCCATACCTCAGATATAATAATAAAATTAAAATTCTGCTCTTAAAACTCAATCAAAAATTTTGTTTGATATTAAAATTTCATATTAAACTCCGTGTTATTTTCTAATTGGACACAATGCAATCCAATCGGAAGTTGTCGGGCGATAACTAGTGGTTCACATTTTTCTCCACCATAGCGTATGTGTGGTCGTAATTTTTTTTAACTTTAAAACATTGAAATATTACTAAAATAATGTTTGAATAAAAAGTAGCTTTAAAATAAAAAGAAATATAATTATCATAGTTTGTCGGGTGGCTCAGGGGATAGAACATTCGCCTGCCAATGAGGTGAACCGAGTTTAAATCCCAGCAATGGGTGGTCGATTCGAATTCCGCATCCGACTTGCGCTGATGTACGTGCACAGTGGTAGACGGATCATGGGTTTGTAGCGTATCTACCACTACACAATTACAACTTCTATTCACTAGTATATAAGACGTGTTAACTCGATTCTATGATGGGGTACCTTTTCATAGATGACGGTTGACATTGTCGTTAACTACTAGCCCCACATTGGTGACCCGGACGTGATGTGAACACGCTTATCTTGACAGTAAGACCCACTTCGATCTGGAACCGCCTACTTCGATGGATGATCCACATTGAACTGTTGACTTGCAACTTGTGACTGTGACATTATCCTCCTCCTCACACTGTTGCTACTCAGTCTCGTCTCGCTCACACACAACGTCAACCTGCATACACCCGACTGCTAAAGGCAACACAGGAGCGACTACGACCATGATCCTAATACAGCTCTCATGACTAATGTTCAAAACCCGGTGACCTTAATTCAGCTCTCCCGGTCTGTCACAAATACAGCAGTACTGTAGCGTATCTACCACTACAAAATTACAACTACTATTCACTAGTATATAAGACATGTTAACTCGACTCTATGTCGAGGTACCTTTTCATAGATAACGGTTGACATTGCCGTTAACTACCAGCACCACAGGTTAGTCTCCTTGCCGTCAGGCTTACTGATGAAGGGTTTCGTGGTCTTCCTTTAAATGTAATGCAATTGCGGGTTAGTTCCATTAAAAAAAGTTCTCCACGATGAAAAATTTCTCTCAATACTTGTTCCAGGTGTTCCCTTGAATTCTGGATTAGGTTCAAAATTACAAGGCTATGGAGTTGAATATTAGTAGTCGTAAAACCCAAAAATTGGGTCTGCTGTTCAAAATCGGTTATAAAATAAAAGTAAAAAGTATCATAGTTTTAGTAAAATTTATATACGCAATGACTGAATTGAAATTTCATACTTTAATAGAAATGCGAATATCAAAAATATATTTTTTGAAAAACTTTTAAATTTATAAAAGCTAAAACTTCCGTTATGCGTTTCAAATTAGTTGAAAACATCAATTCTGAGAGCAATTTTAAAATTTGGCAAAATCACTTTACTGTTATTATTTTTAAAATGGTAGCTTTAAGTGATGCAAGTATGATAGCTAAGTCTCTTTTGAAATAGGTTTCCAACTTCAGTTGGCAATTTTCTATTCTAGACGCATTCACATTTAGGAGGATCATTCAATTCCAATTTAGCAATTTTAAGAAGAAAGAAGATTATTCTCGAAATTTTTTTTTAAGATATAAATGATGTAGTATATTTGAGATATTATTTCTCGATTATTACTCTTTTAAATCAACAGTAAAAATAACGCAAATAATGCAACTGAAGAAGGTAAATTTGTTAGTATATCAGACGTATTCGTATTAAAAAGCGCTATTGTTCGCCCCTAAGAAATAATTTGAAAAGATTTATAAGTTATAAGTGAAACATATTTTAAAATATTTCTTGAAAGTTAGTGTTCAGAAAATGTATTTTTTATAGTTAATTTTTAAATCTTTATTTATTCATTTTAAAAATAAGCAATCAATTTTAATGATAAAATTTAACAGTTTGAGCATTCAGTAATTTAGGTATCTTAAAATTAATTAAAGTATGAAACTGAAAATTTTCTCAAAATGAAAAAATAATTAAATTAATAACCATCCATTCGATGTAATAAAAATTGTTTGCTTACTTTGAATGCAAATTGAAATCATATGAGTATATATTGGCAATAATTCAGGGTATCATTGGTAGTATCAAGTTTTCTGACAACAGAATAATTCTAGTGAAACTTAATTGAATAAATTAGCTATAATACATAAGGTAAGAGAAATGTGCTATAAAAAGTAGAAAAATAATATTACATTTTAAAGCAAAAAAGAAAAACCATTTTAAAATAAGAAAAACTAGACGTAAAAAAACTGGAATTAAATTTTCTTTCATTTTTCTATGGATTATAAAGTTTTTCTATGATGTTTAGTGAAAAAGAATTTTTTGTATGAAGAGTTTAATTGAATTTCTTTTAATTAAAAACACGAAGGTTAAATAAATATGTGGGAAATTCAATCATTCAATTATATAATTGGAGTTTTTCCTCAATAGAATGCAAGATACTTTTTCAATGTAAACGAAGGATTTAATTGCTGATGTCAAAACAATTGAATTATTGAAATCCTTATAGCAGTATGATCCATTCTGCATCTAAGCTGTACTCTAAAAATTCTATTTCTTCATTTTTTTAAGAAATCATTTAAATCTACGTTTTCCAAAGCTTTGATTAAAACTTGGAATATGTTCACATTTTAAAATAAATAGCTATGCTATAAAATATGATGAAAGTAAATCATTGAGTTTCGGACTTAATTTAAATTTTTGGTAATTTTTTTTTAAATCTAATTTCAGCACGTGATTTATTCTAACTCTATTGAATGACATCGAAACGTTTAACATCAGTGTTAATAGATTTATTGGCAAAAAGTTCGCAGAAATAAAATTCTATAAACTTTTGTATCTAGACAAAAACTAAGCTAAGCTAAATAACATCGTTCTGAAATATTCTGCAGCTTTCCGAACAAAACTAATTACAGATTTGAAACCCCCACACCCGAATTAGTTTACCAGTGTTATTAATCTAGATATGTCGATTCCCTCTATAAAATGTTTTTGACCGGTTTATATTCATTTTTACAAAAAAAAAAATTATATAATTTTTTAACTACATTTAATGAAACTGAATTAAAGAAAAACATTTTACCTACTGGCAAAATGAATAAAATAGCAAAAATATCGTTCAAATGATGAAATTCCCTTTTATACACAAATATTTGTTTTATTCAAAATTCTATTTTATTCGAAATTCTCTTTTATTCAAAATTATCAAACAGCAGCGGTCGCCATAGCAACGCATGCAATGACGACACATGTTCAGTGTTTACTATTACTCTTGAACACAGTTAAAAAGCGTGACGACGTCCGAATAAGGTGCGCACGCCATCAAACCCATAACAACACCTATTTTGCCAATGATTAATAAATTAAACAGATATAAGGATTTTTTTAAACATCAAAACAAACATAACTGTTTAAAACACTAAATAAAACAATCATTATGATTTTTTCCAAGCATTAAATAAAACAATCATAATTTTTTCAAACATTGAATAAAGCAATCTGTTTTTCAACGTTAAATGAAACAATCATTATACTTTTATTCAAATAAACTTAATTTTTCAAACATCAAATCAAACAATCTTTATAATTATTTTCTTGAACATTAAATAAAATGATCATTCTATTTTTATTCAAAGGAACATATCAAGTTTTCAATCTTTATTTTCTTAAATATTTAATAAAACAATAATTCTGATATTTTTCGAACATTAAATTCTATAACAAAATGTCTTTTTTATAAATTTTTATTTTATTTTACGAGCAAATATAAAACAAATAATTATAGATGTCAAAATTTGCTAAACTATAATGCTCTCACAGCATCAAATTAAAATTAAATTCTGATAATTAAAGTTCTAAAAGCACGTAAATGATATTTGAACGTTTGAAAAATCCTTCTATCCATTTTTAAGAACCTTATTTACTTTTCCAAAAGAGGTTTGAACCAAAAAGCAATATTGCGAGAATTCGGGTCGTAAACGTCGACTTCCTTTCTCGTTTTTGCGCACTTTTTTCATCAGCCATCGGTGAAAAAAGAAAGAACGAAAAAAAGAAAATGGAAAAATACCTTAAGTAAAAAAAACTGTTTTTAAAGTTCCACTATTTCCAGCGTCAAAACGAAAAAAGTAATAAATAAATCATTTCTGTTATTAAATTTTGCGTTATTCCAGTGTATCATTCCAGAGAGAAATAAAACAGCTTGATGAGAAATATATAATGATACTCAAAGCTTAGATTTATTTAAAGTTCATGAATAAAATGGGATTTCTTGGGGAAAGGATTTTACGATACAATATTTGAAAAACTTTAAGCAATGAAAAGCCACATTTTTAAACAGTTGAAAAGAGTATTTTTGGTGAAAAACACAAATTTTTCTCAGCGTAGTTTTCGCCCTACGTAGTTTCACGTAGTTTTCTCATACAAAAGGTATTCAGCTATTTTCGAATAAATGAAACAGTAGTAATAGTTTGTGTTAAAAAGTAGTTCTTAGCACTTTTTTTGTTGTCATAGATCGTCTCCACAACAGCTTATAATGTATAAGTAGATATCAAGATAGTAAATATTTTGTTTTTGAAATCCTACTTGTGTAATTCAAAAATATTTATAAGAATAAGTACATATTTTGGATTTAAATTTTGGAAAAATTCATAATATCTCTAAGTCTTTGAAATTAAAGAAATGAAGCAGTAGTAGTACTTTGTGTTCAAAGAAATTTTTTTGCACTGTGCTTTATAGATCTACCTTTGCACTAGTTTATGATGCAAAAGTAAATATTAAGAAAGTGAATAATCATTTTGAGTTACTAGTAGCGTAATTACTATCGGTAAATATTTATTAAAATTAGTAAATATTTTGGGTTTAAATTTTGGGAAAATTCATACTATCTCAAAGTCTTTTAAATTAAATAAAAGAAGCAGTAGTAGTACTTTGTAATTAAAGAAAATTTTTAGCACTTTGAATGATGCAAAAGTAAATATTTAGATAGTGAATAATCATTTTGAATTAATAGCTGCGTAATTATTATGAGTAAATATATTTATTAAAATTAGTAAATATTTTGGATTTACAATTTAGAACATTTCAGAGTATACAGCTGATAAAGATAACACAACTTTGTAGTTTGCGTTCAAAGCAATTTGTACTTAAAGGTATTTCTTGGAACTTAATTTTTCTCATACATTTACTCTAGTTTAATGTTAAAAAAAATTCTTTGACATGAACAGACATGAAAAGGTCTTATTCATTTTTTTAGAGTTGTTCAGTGCTGCTTTACTGATTATGTACTTTTTGTTTACACCCGACTTGTATAAAGAGTACTCAGCTAGTTTCAAGTACATAAAACAGTAGTTTTTGTTTAAAAGCAGCTCTTAGAACTTTTATTTTGTTCTCATAGATTTGTCTCCACACCAGCTTATGATGTATAAGTAGATATCAAGTTAGTAAATATTTTGTTTTCGCAAGATTACTTGTGTAATTTATGAATATTCATAAAAATAAGTGGATATTTTTGGTTTAAATTATGGGGAAATTCATAATATTATCTCTATGTCTTTGAAATTAAATAAAAAAGCAGTAGTCGTAGTTTGTGTTTAACACTAGAAAGACTGAAACTTAGTATATACCTATATTGCCCAAAACCAGTCAAAATGACTGGATTGTTAAATGTTAACGATAAAAAAATGTATGTTGTACAGAAAGGCACAAAATTCTAAGAAATTGTGTCATTATATACATCATTGTTCTTGTAATTGAAATTAAGAAAGTCAAAATGACTTCCTTGGGCAATCTAGAGTTAAAGAAATTTTTCAGCACTGTGCTTTATTGATCCACCTTTGCAATAGTTTATGCTGCGAAAGTAAATATTAAGATAGTGAATAATTATTTTGAATTAATTATATCAGCGAAATTATAATCAGCAAATATTTATTAAAGTTAGTAAATATTTTGAGATTTGCAATTTAGAATATTTTAGAGTATACAGCTAATACAAGTTTGTAGTTTGCGCTTAAAGCAATTTGTGCTTAAAGGTATTTCTGGGAGCTTTCTTTTTTCTTCTTATACCTTTACTCTAGCTTAAGGTTAAAAAAAAAGCTTCTCTGATGACCATAAAGTGATGAAAAGGTCTCATTCCTAATGTTTTATTTGCGTGATGAAGCGTTTGTGGTGTTATAAAGCAAAAACAAATTTCACTCTACGAACAAAATGATCTGCAACACGCAAGACTGCTGCTGGTCAATCACAGATAAAACTAAATTAGAAAAATTGAAGCAGAGATTCCGTTCCCTTTTCATCAAATAATTGCCAAACAAACGAAAAAAATAGTTTAAACCAAACAATAATTATAGAATACCTTAATTATATCTTATAGTTTAAAATCGTAGTCACAAATTAATATATTAAAACCATTATGCACCTACAATAAAATATCAAGCAGATAAAATAAATTATTTAAACTATGGAGATTTTATTGACTGTTAACATAATTTAAATTCGTTATAAATGGATATTATAGAGCCGTGGTGGCTCAGGGAATAGAGGGCTCGCCTCCCAATGAGGTGACCCTGGTTCGATCCCAGCGATAACTGGTCGATTTGAATTCAGCACTCGGCTCGCTCCGACCACAGTGCTGAGGTAAAGTATCCTCAGTGGTAGACGCATGATGGATTAGAGTCCCGTCCCCTTGCCATCAGGCCAGCCGTGGAAGGTTTTCATGGTTTTCCTCTCCATGTAAAGCACGGGCAGGTTAGTTCCATCAAAAAGTCCTCCACGAAGGAAATTTTTCCCAATGCTTGATCCAGGAGCTCCCTTGTCTTCTGGCTTGGATTTAAAATTACAAGGTTCCGGAGTTGAACATTGGTAGCCGTAAACCCTAAATTGGGTCGGCTGTTCAATGACTGTTATAAAACATAAAAAATTGATATTTTGAATTTTAGAATATTGTATTATATTTTAAAAATATATTTTTAATTTTTAATTGGTCATTTCCAATTTATTGATATTTTTGTTAGTTCTGCATGCATTTTTGTTTTCTAAAAGCATAATTTCTGGAAGTTGAAGGGCCAGATTTAAAATTTATTTTCTTTTTTGATTGGGGTTATTTCAAAGTACGATTTAAAATTGTAAGCCTCTATTTTTTTCAAAAGCAAAAAAGTGAAACATTTAAAATAATTTCAAATGCAAACTTCGAAACATCGAACAACAAAAAAAATTAACATTTTCCGCATTTGTATGACACAATTATACTCTTTCAATTCAGTGGAATTTAGTTTCTATTTAATTTTTGCAATACTTCTTTTGTATATATAAGTCGTAAGAAAAACAGAATTGTATAAATATCATCTATACTATTGAAGGAAATGGGAGAAAAAAAAATATGTCATCATTCTGATATCTCGAAAAAAGTCATGCATTGTCTATAAATTTAGTCAGTAAAACTGCTTTAAAAAATAAATAAATCGAAATGAAAATCGTTCCTTTATCTGTTAATGGCCAACTTATAAATTTCCAAAGGTGTATTCAATCATATCGAATTAGCTAAGAAAAAATTGCCACATAATAAAGTCAAGAAGCATGGAAATTTAGTAAAATAAAGAAAATCTAAAACTATATCAAGGATATCAAAATTATTTAATATTTAATTATTTAGTATTTAATAATTTAAAATCATTTAATACTTATAACATCTAATGAAACATCATAGGGAAGAATTTCATCTATCTTCAAATCTATAGTTACCAGCTTTCTAGGAAGTAAAAGCGGACAGTACGTAATATTGATGATGTTTCCATCATTATGACATTCCCATCCATTTCCATATCAAAATAATTAAACTTTAAACTGCATCGACAAAATTATTGCGATAGGGGATCTTCACTCAAAGTATACAATTATGAAATATTTATTTATTGCTTGTTTTAATTAATTTTCAGATAATTATAGTATTTTATTTAATATCAATGAGTGAATTATGGTTTTAACAAGTTGATAAACTCTGTTAGAGCACTGGTCCGGCAGAGGAAGACGCGGATTCCCATCGTGATCGTGAAGACACGGTTACCAATAGAACACCGAAGTCAAGCATCACTGGCTGCGGTCAGTAAGCGGGTGGGTGACCACTTGGATCAGCCTGCGTAGTTACGGAGGGTGAACGGTATAGGTCCTCGTAAAACTGTTTTACCGTAAAGTGCTTGACTTCGAGCGCAGATCGTCGGGCTACCGAAGCGGGGTGCCATCCCCTCTTCAAAAAGATTAAAATTGTGATGGCATGTCTTCGGATCATCCTCATCGATGTATCCCAGATCGCCACCAATAGCCCACTGTGCAACTCCAGTGCGACTTAAATAAAGTACCTACCTGTTAGAGCACTGAAGTGTTGATATAAAGCAGACGATTACTTCGTGGCTAATATCCGACCAGGTGGCCGAGCGGTCAGCGTGTCTGACTGTGAAGCCAATGGTTGCGGGTTCGAATCCCGCTCAGGACACGGATGTTTCTCCGTGTGCTGTCCTCTGTTGTGTGATGTTGGAATGTGGCCCATCCTATGAACAGGCATTTGTGGCAGTGTGGCGTGGGTAATGTTGCTCGCCTCCGTGACTTTGGTTCACAGGTGCTCACTGGGTAACGATAAATGAGCAACACTTTCGGCATCTTGGCGAAGAACGAAAGCTCAGTGCCTGCCGTTGTTGAAAAAGAAAACCTCGTGGCTATCTGAATTTATTCTAGAACCTCAAGTAGTACACTGCGTCTTACGTAGGGAAAGTAACAAGAAAATCAAAAATGTATTCTGCTGTAATGAATCGTGAAATTTTTTCATGAAATGAACAGAAGTCAGAAATTTAGTTTATGAAATTTTGCGATAAGCAATTCTAGTTATCTTGCCATGCCTTCTCCTTTCTTGTTAAATGGTATTACTTATTAATCATTTATGATATCATTTATTATTGCCATGTCACCTGTCTCTAAGTAAACTGTAACATTAAAAACATTTTTACATTCGTACCTTTTTAATAAATTAATGATTAGTTAACATTATGAAACACTATACATCCGTATCAAGGTAGTGTAACTGAACAAATATAAATTTTTTCACTAAGTTATTTTAAAGTAATAATTTATGTATAGACTCTTCCCAAAACGTTCATGACAATAGGAATAAATTAGTTGGATTAATTTTTAATTTTTTTTTGAACTTCCCTTTTAATTTCAAAAAACTCTGAAATCATGTATGCATTGCCCTCTGAAAAAGCCGAAAGAGCCAGCAATAAATCATTTTTCCTAAAAGCATTCACAAAAATATGAGCTTCTCAACCGGGGTGGCTCAAAATGTTCGAGCACGTTTTAGACTTCCCAGCACGTTTGAATTGCATGTCAAAGGAATATTAAAATTTATTTTCAACAAAGTATGGTTTCGAAAAATATGAGAAAGGAATTTTCTTTTCAAATTCTCTTTCGGTCTTGTAAGTACAACCTCACCCTATATTCATAGATTTTACACTTCAAATTCAATTTATTCACTCACATGCTTTATGATGTCTATCATGCATTCTGATATAATCATGTGCATACAAAAACTTTAAATACCTTTTCTTCAATTTTTATATGTATATAAATTTTTAAAATAAAATAATTTAACATAAAATATTTTTTCCTTAATGAAGTAAAGTTAGTTTAATCTCATAAAATGGAAGATAATTTAAATTTTTTTTTATCGAATTATTGAGGATCAAATTTTCTCCTAAAATATCTCTATTATGAAAAGCTAAGCACTTGAGTTTTGTGCAGATTTGCTGAATTATCTGCGACAGTAGCATATGTTAACAATCTTTGCGTTTTCAGACCAAACTTTATTGATAGAAAAACGAATATTCTATTAACGGAAACAGATCCTGTTAAGATTACCTTTTATAATCGATCAGCAAACTTTTCTGTTACAATTTAAAGAGTTATTTTTATTTTCAAAATATTAGATAGCAATAATTCCTATAAAATAATATTTTTTATAGTTACATTTAAATTAAATCACTATATTGGTGTAAAAAATTAAGGGAATTTGCAGACTTGGTCGATTTTCCTAGAGCTACTGGACCGATTTCAAGGAAATTTGATATGTTCATATATAGATACAATACAAAACAAATGGCCATTCAGTAAATATTTGCAATACACAAGTCGTGCATAATACTCATTGGAGTTGGAAAGTATGAAAGATCGGTTGCAGAATGAAAAAAAAGAGTTTATAGGGGGGGGGGGGGATGGTTCCCTCTTGCAGATATACAGACCTTGCAGCATGATTTCATACTTGAAGGAAGGCAGTTTATCACTTCCTGGGGCAATTTCATACCTTCCGACTCCAATCAATGTTACGCATGATTATGCTTGAGTATTACAATTGTTGAATGGTTAGGAGAAGCCCGGGCAAGATGGACTGCTTAAGAAACTTGGTTTAAGAAATAGTTAACCACAGCATTTTTATATCTTTTATATTGCAAAAATATAATGGGAACATTGCTCTTACATACATCATACAGAAATTAAATAAATAATAAAGTTCAATAATAATAGCTTACCATAAACAAAAATAGAACATTGTCCCATCTTGGCCGGGCTACCCGGGCAAGATAGGACCCATAATTATATTTCAAAAATCACAGAAAGTAATGTCAGACTAAAAGAATAATCGACCAAAAAACGTTCCTAAACATCAGTTACTGCATAAGAAGCGGCCAAAACCGGAATAAGCACTGCACGCTTCATGAGCCCATTCTAAGCTATCTGAATATAGTTTGTCAATTAATTAATTATAAATTATTTTTATAAATTTATTTTAAATAATTTGTTAAGATATATTTGCTAGTTCATATTTTTTTGTTAATATCACCTTATTTTTTATGCTTTTTGCCAAATTCGGGAGAGTTTAATTTTTATATTACTCTTTTATTCTAATTTGGCTGTCCCATCTTGCGCGGATAGTACATTTTTTAAAAAAATTATCTGCAAATTTGCTTAAACAAATAAATTTTAATTTTCACTACTCATTATGTTTGTACAATAATACTACAGTGCACAGTGGGCCAGCATCCAAGGTTTCGTCGCCAAAATTGGTATTTCGATAAAATTTGTTTCAAAATTTGAGGTTTTTATTTAGGCGATTTTTATGTGCCGGTAAATTGAATTCATAGTTGAAATTTTGAAATACACTAAAAATTCTCAAAAAAACAAAATGGCGACTGAAATATGGCGAGCAAAAAAAAAATAAATAAATAAAGTGTGTTTAAATAATTAAATATAGCAATGAAAATATAATAATTTTCGTAATTTTATATTAAAAATGAAAAGCAAATTATATTTCCGAAGTAATATTACAAAATAACGCGAATTAATTACAAAATAAAGCAAAAACATGAAAAAAATATAATTTTTGTTTTTTGGTATATTTAGTCCACCTTTGCAATACAGGCAAAACGGGGCAGGTTTTTNTCAAATGATAAAATATAAACTATAAGTTTGTCAAGAGTATTAACTAATTTAACAAATTGAAAAATTGTACTATAATTTCAGACTAATTACTCTGATAAAAATGTAACAAAAATGTGAAATTCCTATATATATATTTCTGAAATATTAATAAAAAATTTAAAAGTTACATTTAAAAAAAAGTTTTTAAACATATTTTTCACTACATTGTATTGTTGTCGGTCCAAAAAGTAAATTATAATGCTTGAATTGATTATGATTACTTAATCTGGTTATATTAAAACTGCCTACACATATTTTAGTATAAAAATTAATTTTTGACTTTTGGCCAAAGATCATGGTCTTCTGGCCCACAATGCAGTGCCCCAAATGTGAAAAATTTATTGCAATGTATTAAACAAATAACAGCATACAAATCTGGAAAAATATTTTAACACGCTATAAGAAAAACGAAATAATGCTTGCATTTCGGTAACACCTTGTGAACTGACAAAAAAACTTGTGCGTATTGAGAACAACAATATTTTCTTACCGAAATCGCACTTTAGATGTCGCTACCGTGATACGCTTAGAAAAGAAAGCGATGTCCCGTTTTGCCCGGGCTTCCCCTATGCGTTTTGTATTATATCAATGTATGTACTTATCAAATTTAATTAAAATCGGTCCATTAGTTCTAAAGATATTCGTCCAAGTCTGCAAACTCTCTTAATTTCTTACACCAGTTTAATTAAAAAAAATTACGTAACCTTATTTAAAGAGAGGGTCTGTAAAAGCACTGGTGAACTGCATTGCGAAATGCATAAAAAATATATATATTTCAGTCTGGAGAATCTAATTTTAATGGAAAACATTTAGTTAAATTCTTTATTAATCTTACTTCTAAGCTTATTCCGACAGAAAAAGGATTAAGAAAACTGATTTCTAATGAAATAAGTAAACAAAATGGCGCATGTAAAAATCACTTAAGAAAACTTCATTAATCTCCGCTGCTTCGTTAAACAATTAAATGTTAATATTTTTCCTCTCGAACAACACTAATATCATTTTGGAGTTTATTACTTTTTAGAAAAAAAATATATATTGATTGAATGCTCTACTAAGCAGTTTAAATCCTATTATTCCTGTTTTCAATTTTGTTAATCCCATTAATGTTGATAGCGTGATAATAACTATTTTAAATCCTATTACATTTATGCGGTCTCTGAATTCAATTAATATTTTGCACTGTGGTTTTTTAATTGTCAAGATAATTTTAAGTAACATTCATAAAGTTTTAAAAAAGGACCTCTTAAAATAATCCTAGCTTTGATCTGATTATTTAGGGCGAAAGGCTAAGAGATTTATATGATATCAGTAGTATGAAAAAAATAGTTAAAATTGTTAACGATAGATGGCACTTTACTTAATATAATAAACTGTTTTAATTTACAAAGGTGTAATAGTGCATTGGGTCAACATTTCATGTTTATTTTCTACAATCACCCCCCTCCCCCCCAAAAGAAACCTTTTTCATTTCTTTACATTTGATTTTTCTTCATTACTTTAATGCATATTTTTGAATTTTACACCACTAAATTTTTGATATTAGTATTCACAAGCTCGTTAAATTTTAAGCACGTGCTTTAAATATACAAATGCTAATTTCTAATATTCTATTTAATTTTTTCAAAAATAATTAAATTTTAAATTACCATACATGCTTGTTTTTAAAAATATGTATATTAAAAATGTCTTTAAAACTTAAAGACAACATTTCTCAAGAGGTGATACCAGATAAAATTCAGATTAAGAATAGTCGCGACAAAGCAATTAGTAACAATTCGCAGTAAAATAAATTAATAGCAATTCGAAGCAAAGCGATTAGTAGCAATTCGAAGCAAAGCAATTAGTAGCAATTCGCAGCAAAGCAATTAGTAGCAATTCGCAGCAAAGCAATTAGTAGCAATTCGTAGTAAAGCAATTAATAGAGCAATTAAACATTTGTTGGAAGTCATAATATCTGAAAAGAAAGATAACATTTGAATAAGTAGTTTATAAGCAATGATGGGCCATCAGATCTTGCTAAACACAAATGTTTCAAAAGAACTCTCCCCTTCCATGTCTTTCGAAAGTGGTTCTTCATTCAGTTTTCGTTTTAGTTTTGAGTTAAAATAGTATTACCGCTTAGTCCATTTGAAGAAAGTAATTTTGATTTTTTTTACTGCATTCCAATACATTCTAACACTTTGTTCTAAGTACTTTTTAGTCCCGCAGTGGAGAGATCGTTAAGACACGGTTCCCAGCAGATCACCGAAGTCAAGCATCACTGGCTGCCGTCAGTTTTCGGGTGGGTGATCACTTGGATCAAACTGCGCAGGGACCGAGGGTTTGCGGTATTGGTCCTCGTTAAACTGTTCTACGGTAAAGTGTTCGACTTCAAGTGCAGGTCGTCGGGTTACATCCCCTCGTGGGTGCCATCCCCTTTTCAGAGGATCAAAATTGTGATGGCATGCCTTCGGATTATCCTCAGGGATGTTTCCCAGACCACCGACAATAGCCCTTTGTCTAGCTCTAGTGAGGCGTAAATGAACTACAACAACTAAATATATAACGGTCGTTGAGCAGCACTAAGCTATTGGGTTAATAATATTTACGGTTGAATTAAAATTGAAGCTTAAGCTAAAGTTTATTTTCTATTCGAATTCATGGAAAAAAAAGTTAAATTAATGCTACAAAAAGATAATATTACTAATATCTGATACTTACAGCCTTTTTCGCAAAAAACACACACTCTCGCTCACACGCGCACACACATGCTCACACTCGTTCACACACTCGCTCACGCACTCGCTCACACACGTACGCACACTTTACAATATTAGATCCACAAAAGATTTAAAGAAATGCTTTTGAGAAGTCTATTTTTTTCTTCTTTTTAACGACAAAAGAAAAAGTCGGTTGCGAATATTTATAAACAATTCATTCCTGCGAAATCAGCTTACAAAACTTTCATTTTTCTTATTTGATCAAAAATGAGAAATAAAATGCAGAAAAGGTGTTAAAAGTTTTAAATTTTCAAAGGTTTTGAATTCAAGCTCTTGATAGATTTGTGAAAATTTGGGTTGAAATGGTCTAGTTTAAGACATCATTAATTAAAAAAATTTCGTATTTATACTTAGCCAAAGTTTCCTTTTTCTTTTCTTTTTTGCGTCGTTATCAGAAATGAAAATGCAGAAAACTTTTCAGTTTTAATTCAGCTGATTTCAGATCGAGGTCTTAAAGAAAAACCTTTTTTTTTAGGTTAAAAAACGTTTATGCTGCGGAATTAGATTAGAAAATAAAAAATAAAAAGATTGCTCAAATCTAGGTTTTAATCTTGAGCAGATTTTATATTTCTTTTCACTAGAGAAGAAATATTTCAAATTCCGACCATCAGCTCTAAGTTTGGAAATATGTAAGTTTGTATATAATTCTTTTTTTTCTGTAGAGAAAAAAGACTAATTCAAATTCAAGTTCCAATTTAAATTCAATCAAAATGCTTTCCCAAAATTTAATAAAATCTTCATATTCTGAAGTGTCACTCAAGCTAAAAGCTTGAAAGATTGAAATTTAATAAAAACAGGTTTTTCCCTTTTTCTAAAAATATAATTTTCAAATATTTTATGCAGTTTCCCTTTATATCTTCGTCTGAAATTCTTTGTTATGAAATTTAAAAAAAAATGGAGACTTGATGGGATATTTTAGCTCTTGTAATCTTTTTTCATTGAATTCTTTGCTTAATTTAATTTCTTCCTTTTTAAGTTTTAATCATTTTTTTGCTTGAAATGCCAAGAAAATTCTATGCATTTTCAAAGATAAATCAAGATATTGTCTTGTATAATTCAAGACTATTAAAGAAAGAGCAAAGTTATCTTCCATTGTAAAATGTAATTTTGCTTGTAAATATATAAAAAAAATTAGAGTAGATTAAAATACAGTTTACGTCATAACGAAAGAAAAATTGAGAAAATATAAACACAATAATTCTAAGTCTGTCTTTGGGGACTTAAAATAGCCCCTGCCTGAAAACAAAGGTTGAGATGAGAATTTCTTTCTTGCTGCTTATTTACTTATTTCTATTTATTTTATATATATATTTTTTACTGCATTCCAATACATTNTTAAAAAGCAAGGTAATTGATATTTAATTCTTAGTCAAAACAAAATAATTTATTAAAAAATAGGAACATTTCCAGATTTGTAATATAAATCAGTCGTTATACATAATTTTCTTCAAACTGCATAGTTGATGCTTTGATAAAAAAAATATTTAAATTCAACACGAAAATGAACACTTTTTTTACAATTTTAATTATGAGTACAGGTTCAATTGTATAAATTTCGTAAAAGTTAACCGTATCAAGCTGGAAAGTGGTACAATCTTATACAATTCAATTAATTAATTTAATTAGTTCAATTTATTATTTTAATTAAAACAGATACTTCCGTTTATTCTGTACTTCAAATAAATATTCATTTTCCAATAAAAATTTACGAACACTGTCTGATCGCCTGGACCAGCAAATGCCACCCGAGCTGAAAAACAATTATAAAATTAGTTATGTCGCCCTTAAGCAAAATAGTTTCATCTCATGAAAGTAAAAAATTATTAGTGGACTTGAAATTAATCTATTCCAATAAATAATGAAGAAAATTATTAAGCTTATTTTCCCAAATAATATTTCTAATATTGCAGAAAAGAAATTTCATTTAAAAATAAATTAAATGTTCAAAAATAAATTTATAAATTTAAACTATTAATTTACTAAGATGATAATTTTACAAGGAAAATTTAAAAAGTCAAAGATTTAACTTAATTTGTATGAGGAAAAGCTCTTTAAAAATGAGTTTTACTTTCCTCGCAAATCTGATACTCGTTAATTTCTAAAAAATGTTTCGATCTTGAGAAAGCCGACAAAGTTGAATTCGTAATTGAAATTGTTTCAAAAAGTGCACTTAAGGTAATTTAATTGTTATTGATAAAACCTATATTGTATAAGTATTTCGCGTTCAAAGAAAAAAAATTTCTGTTACCTTCTGGTCACTGACATATGTGCAAAGAAAAAATTAACTGGAATTTAACTTTTCCTAAAATAATAGACGAAAAAAATGTCGAAAATTCTATTGAAAACTCGTTAATTTTTAAGGAATGTTTTGATCTTGAGAAAGCCGACAAAATTGAATTCATAATTGAAATTGTTTCAAAAAGTGCACTTCAGGTAATTTAATTGTTATTGATAAAACCTATATTGTATAAGTATTTCGTATTCAAAGAAAAACAATTTCTGTTACATTCTGGTCACTGACATATGTGCAAAGAAAAAATTAACTGGAATTTAACTTTTCCTAAAATAGTAGACGAAAATTTGTCAAACATTCTGCTGAAAATTATGTCAAAAATTTCTGTTCATAATTGATATATCTCTGAAGGTTCCCTTTCCATATTTTAAAATTGACTTTAACCCTCATTTCTAATTTACGGAGAGTCCAGAGAACTACCTTCATTTCTAATTCTTCTAATTTACAATTGAACTTAAACAGTGATATTTAAACAAGTGAGATATTGTTTGTATATCATTGAATCAAATGCAGCTAAACTCAAGATTATAAACAAGTACTTTAAAAGTAAAATATTAGGTGTAGTTAGTTATTCACTGGGTCGGGATAGTCTGGATGGTGGGGCATTAAGCCCATGTCCAAGAGATCAATCACCGCTATCTGAAGACAATGTACAAAATGGTGACTGGTACATGCTTAATCTGACGGGGTCACAAAGTCCTTCAAATTCCCACAAGAAATCAATATCTCTTGGAGTATTGGATAAGAGATCGATCGTGCTCTCGTTCAGGTCAAAATTACAGACTGTGGACGGATGGATGGTGTGCGAATGCGTCCTCCCACTGAAACGGGCTGTGACGTATGTGCAGAAGTCAAGTTTTTGACCATAGAGGGAGCCATTGATAAAAGAGAAGAGCAACCCATCTGTCTTAAATTAGACGTAGCAGTATTGGCAAGGGGCATAAAACAACAACAACAGCAACAACAGTTATTCTTAGATTCTGTGTAAAACCTGCACATTTTCTTACACATACCTATTTACTAGATTGATATCGTGACCTAAAATAATAAAAAACTTTACCCTATGTAATTTTTATGCTGAATTAAATTAGACCAAATTCAAGTTGAATAAGACTATTAATTTAAAGACCGTAGACAAGCAATAAAAATACAATTGGTGAATTATTTGTCTTACACTTGTTTTATATTGTTCAGTGTGTTCGTCTAAAAAATTCAGGTATTGTTTACTACGTTAATAGTTTTGCAGTAATAAGAGATATGCGAGATTTACTTATAAAATGTACAAACTGTTAGTTATGTAATTAATGCGATTGATTAATGTTATATAAACAGGTAAAATATTGTTTCTCATGCATTTCTAATAAAATCAAAGTTTAGTCTATAAAACGAATAATTTCGAAATTAAAAGTGTTTTGTGGATTAGAATGTTTTAATCAAGAATTATAATTTTTATGCATAAAGCTTCCACAGTTTCAACATTTTTGTTCCGTAGACTTGTGTTTATTGTCTTAATTTTGCATGGAAAAAGCGATATTTCCTTCATTAATATCGGACAAGTAGAAAGGTAAAGTTAAAAATATGCTTTTTTTGTACTTAAAAAACAAACTATGAATCCTACTATGAAGATACGTTATATTGACATTAATTGTACTTCTAAACTATCAATCTTATTGAGGTGTAGAATTTTCAGAATTGAATACGCCATGCACGCAAATAGGAAGGACAATTTTGTTCAGATTTTGTATACAACTGAATAAAGCTTTCAAAATTTTAGCCCCTTCGCTTTAAAGACAGTAGAATACTATCCTAGGAGTCTATATTTAAAAATATTCAAATTTTGATTTTATTTATCTCAATAAATTCAATAAGACAAAAAATCTCAGAGAAGTCGGCTAATTGCAGCCATTATTTTTAAATCTTGTAAAACGAGTTCTATCTCCCATATTATTATTTACATTTCATTTTTTTGGCTCAGGAACTGAATTATTTTATCTCATATACGAGTATTATCAGAGAAAGCATGTTGAAGATACAAAAAATTACGATTTAATCACTAACATATTAGCAAATAAAGTAAATCAGTAGTATAACATTAAATAAAAAAGCTTTACCTTGGAAAATAAATCGTCCAATATTATTAAATGTTATAAAAACTATTAATTCACTTACATGAAATATGTTTCTTAATATTAAATAAACAGTTAAAAAATTTTTTGATACAATATTTTCTTCACGTTTCTCAGCATGTTGAAAAGCATGTACTAACTAATTTATCAACAATATATCTTGTTGGAACTAACTAGTTTATCAACACTATATTTTATTAAAGCTATCTAATCGAACTAAAAAAGCGTTAGTACTTCGATAAAAAAATATTAAAATTTAACTTTTTTCCATAAAATTCCTTTATATTCCATGAAATTTGAAAAAGCAATTTTTTTATTATATAATATCTAACTTAACAAAAAATTCAAAAGCAACTTTTTTTCTAAAAATTCAGTTTCATCATTAAAATAAAATTATACAAATTAAACGAGTCACACTGTGAAATATTTTGATGAAAGTAATTACAACGGCTCGTTATGGGCTTTTGTTAGCTCACCAAATTCCATTAGTCCAGATTTCCCTTTTCAGGAAACTTCATGTTCAATCTTTGCAGAAACTAATAAATGCTGAAGAATAATAATTCTGCTATTTTTGATCATTTGGATGTTATCAAGACGAGTTTATGAACGCAAATCTGACTTCATTCCAAAGTTATTGCATAACATAAATTTAGTTTCTATGTTATTTTAAAATAGGATTTTGTCACTAACTCACAACCCAATTAATAAAAGGGGAATATTTGAAACATAATTAAATGTTAGAAATGTCGAGTTTGAATTTTCTATTCTGTTCTTTTGAAATATTCAACTTTCACATTCAAATTAATAATTAAGAATTGTAATTTTTAAGTAGCCAAACAATAACTGCAAAAAAATACTTGAAAAAATTCAAATTTTTTGCAAAATTGTGTGATTTGTATTTATTATGTAGCCATGATCCCTGAATTATTCCTCTCCTCCATAAAATCATTCTGTTGACCTGGTGGCGCAATGGAAAAAGGCGTGATCTTTCGTTTAAGAGATTACTGAGTTAACCAGCGTAGCACTGTTCCTTGGCCCTAAACCTGTCATTGAATCTGTTTCAGAGCCACTGTAAAGTTAATGACATCAAATGTAACAAAAAATAAAATCATTATCAAATTATTTTTGACAACTCAAATGTGATGCGTATTTATTTTGCTGCTATTTGAATGATTCCTAAGTTCTCTCTCCGTAAAACATGAAACATTTTATTCTAAGAATTAAGAAGAAAAAAAAATTGCTATCTTCTTGTTGATTTAATGGCTCATTAAAAATACATTTACCTTTCATCCAAGAGATTCCACAGAATATTTTGTAAGTATTCTTCGAGTAAAATATCTTCTGCCGTCATAGAATCACAAATTTTATTTTTTTCCAGCTAATGGACGCAGTTTATATTTATTATATTGCAGTATATATAGATGTATAATATTCATCTAGGAGTTTTAGATCTGTTAAGGTCCCGCAGTTAGACTGATAGTAAAGACGCGGTTGCCAGTAGAACACCAAATCAGTGGCTGCGAATGATAGATCGGAAAAAAACTTATTGTGAGTTTGCAGTTTCCAAAATAGATGCTTGAAAAAAAATTCCGACTGACACGATCTTAACACTTTGTCTGCAAAAGGCGCAGTGTTTTTTCCTTTTCAATAACTGCAATATTTTTCCTTTTAAGCAGCATGAATTGTTTTTTGGCTATAACTAAGGTTAGAACTATTCAAATAGATTTGGAAATAGGTTGCAAATTCGAGTTCAGTGCTTCAAAATGTATTAAAAAAATATTGTTATTACAAAATTTCGTGTTACATTTAGTGCCATTTCCTTGTAAGGCGTGATCTGAGATCATATATACATACAATATACAATTCGGATTATCCATAAAATATGCAATGCGAGTAGACACCCAACCTTTAGCAAAGGGAGTGAAACTCTCATGCTATGTTGGGTGAAAATTTTATCCACCACAATGTCTGTTTAGCCTTAAATTTTTATTAAAAATACATCGTAACGTACCACGATGACCGCGTTCGACTACCAGAGACGGCTGATTGAAACGAATTTCGCATCCGGCTTGCACCGATCACAGTGCTGAAGTGAAATATCCTCAGTTGTAGACGGATCATGGACCTCTTTGCCTTCAGGCTAACCGTGAGAGGTTTTCGTGGTCTTTTTCTCCGTGTAACGCAAATGCGGGTTAATTCCATCAAAAAGTCCTCCACGAAGACAAATTTCTCCCAATACTTGAGCCAGGAGTTCCCTTATCTTCTGGGTTGGGTTCAAAATTACATGGCTACGAAGTTGAACATTAGTAGTCGTAAGCCTAAAAGTTGGGTCGGCTGTTCAACGACGGTTATAAAAAAATGCATTAAAGCAGTACTAAAATATTGCTTGAACTATAACATTTAAAAAAACTACTGAATCTTATGTAGTTTAAAGTAAAAATGATTGAATAAAATAGGTCCTGGTAACTTTTCTAATAGGTAAATGAAGTACAATATTAGAGCGATTAATTTCCGTTTATTACTCTTTGAAATTACCCCCAAAAAATATTTAGTGACAAAAATGTAAAGTTCAAATTTACTACTAAAACTTTAAGTTTTCTAAGAGGCCTATTATTATTTGCAAAAAATACATCTATACATTTACAAAAATACAAAAAATATATTCAAAATACATTGAAAGAAATACAACACTGCCTTGCAATTCATGATAAATTTAATAAATAAATTTTGTTTTCTTATTGTTAAAATTAATATAAGTTTTACTAAATCCTTTTTGTAGCACATATTTAAAATATAATCCAATAGATTTTATCCTTTCTAATTTCTAACAAAACTTTTTACGTAAACAATATTAAATATCTAACAACGCCTTGTAGTGCATTATAGTAATACATTTAGGTTTAACCATTAAGAAAGCGAGTGATATGAATACGTTAGCAACGTCAGCGTTTATTTAAAGCAAAGTGAGGTTGGTGTTGGTTGAACCCTTGAATTGCATTTCCGTACATGTTAAAACAGTCATGCATAGAATTAAATTTGCCTTCCATAACATCGGCTCACATGCATGCAAAGAGATGACTTAACCTAGAAAGTGGAACGCTGATTTCCCTTGTCTCTGGAACATCCTGTAATTTAGGGGGTCAGCCGAATTCGGATTCCACTTTCCTCCATTTCATATCGCTTTGAATGATATATGAGGTGAACATCTATTTGAATGCCTGAGTCGAAATAAATGAACAAATTCTAGAAATATATTTCTACTAAAAACGCGTCCGTAGTTTAACTATTCCTAGGTAGCTGTTGTATTTTATACATAAACTATGCTAATTGCAAATAAATCATTTAAATCTCATGTAATTAATGAACATTTAGGTAATTAATGAACAAAAAAACCAAACTCCTNCATAAAAGATATTTTAGCACTTTTACACTGTTTCTTAAAATTAAAAAATACCAAAATATATTTTTGCTTCTAAATAGAGCATCAAAAAATATAGAAAAAAAGTATCTGGTGTCCCTTTGGCGTCAAAGATTATATATTCACGTAATGTTCATGTATATATTCATGTAACTTCGCAAATCACTAACGGTTTTTTTTCTTCAATCTAAATAATTTCAGGAATTCATTACATTCAAGAATGATTTATTGCTACTCTGAGCATAATACTAATTTTTTCATCCGATTTGATTTTTTTTGTCATTCTGGAAATTTTATTCAACTCTTGAATTTCAATTTTACAACCAGTAAAATTTCTAAAGAAATAACGTGTATCACATAAAAAAAATTGGAGGTCTAGATGTAATCCATCATCAACTTGGGAAAAAAGAATGCAATGCCTATTCCTTTATTTTTATCGGATTTTATTACGTTATCACAACCAAAAGGGGCAAGTACAAATGAATTACAAGGTTTGATATGTTTTTGTTTCAGAAACTATTAAAAATTAACATCAAATAAACGATATTTTCATTCTTTTTTTAAAATTCTTATTAGTTCCCACTCTCCCTATATCTTGTTCAAATTTTCAATCGCTAATAAAATACTTTTTACTCATCCAGTCAACTTCAAATACATTTTTTTAATTTTGTATTGAATGGCACTTGATGTTAATACAGTTTTTTTTTAAATATTAATTCATTAATTACATAAGGATGAGCGAAAAACGAAATGGGTTGAGCGTTAGTCATTGTCTTAAATTGTACTATAAAAGCGATTCAGTTTTTCACATATTTTAAAAATAACATCAGTGATAATTTCTAACTTATAGCTCTATTTGAACAAAAAAATTTTTTTTATTACGTTATTTCAGATTCGCTGTGTCAGATAAATTCAATAACGACCATGACGTAGTAGCATGTGATTCACGTCACCAAATTTATACTTTTATGGTTGTCTGATATCACGCTTCTTTTTTTCCAATTCCTACTATTACTTCACACTCTCTCTATATGTATTTATATATTATATATTCAAATTTTAAAAAAAAAAAAACTTTTCATTTATCTATATAATTTCAAATACATTTTTTAAACTCTTTAAATTTTTTTTTACATTGCCTGTTCTTGAAAAATGTATAAACTTTATGAATTAACGATATAACAAATAATAAAAAGCCCTTTTGAAAAAATATACGAATTATGCTCATAATAATAATTTAAAAAAAAGCTATAAAATGTGTGAATGGACTCTCGAACTTACAACAGATACTAAAAAACTTTTGGAAACTATATGAATGATAGACCTATAGAAACTAAAAAAAAAAAAAGGCAAAAAGATTTTCCTGTTACAATGTTCGTATATGTATAAACTATATGAATTAACGATATTACACATAATAAAAAAAAGTCTTTTTGAAAATATACGAGTTATGCTCATAAAAAAAACTATCAAATGTGTGAATGGACTCTCGAACTTATAATAGATGCTAAAAAACTTTTGACAACTATATGAATGACAGGCCTATAGAAAGTAAAAAAAAGGATAAAAATATTTTCCGGTTACTATGTTCGTATATGTATAAACTATATGAATTAACGATATTACACATAATAAAAAAAAGTCTTTTTGAAAATATACGAGTTATGCTAATAATCGAAGAAGACTATCAAATGTGTGAATGGACTTTCGAACTTATAATAGATACAAAAAACTTTTGACAACTATATGAATGACAGGCCTATAGAAAGTAAAAAAAAAGATAACAAGATTTTCCGGTTACTATGTTCGTATATGTATAAACTATATGAATTAACGATATTACACATAATGAAAAAAAGTCGTTTTGAAAATATACGAATTATGCACATAAAAACTATCAAATGTATGAATGATCTCTCGAACTTATTCATACAGTTTGAAAAAGTTTTTTAACATCTATCATAACAGACATTTAGAAACTAAAAAAAAAAAGGTACCAAGATTTTTCGATGACTATGTTCGTGGATGCATGCAGTTAAACAACCTTTTTGTTAGACGGCAAATATCGAATCTATAATCAGTTTCCCCCCTCCCCACATGTTTTGAGATTTCACTTTATCAATACTTCTTAATGCTGATCAATGTTTTTTATTTTATATTTTGCAAGAAATTTGTAATTTTAATTGTAGTTATGAAGCTTTGTTCTTGATTTTAATATGAAATATGCTGTTTTCAAATATTTAATTCATAAAAATAAAACAAGTTTGTTGAAATCAAAACTTTTGAAGTAGAATTTAAAATTGTATTAATGAAATTTCTAGCCCGAAAGTAACTTCTGAAGATAAGAGTAAGCACTTAAATTTTATGATAACTCTACAGATAACTATACGGTATATTGCTGTAGTATATATACAACTATGTGGTATATTGTTGTTCAAGATGCCACCACTTTTGTTCCTTTGGCATAAATGTCAATAATTGCTGCAAACATTTAAGGAAAAAGGTTCGAAAAAATATAAATATGGGACCACACATTTTGCGCAAGGATAAATAATGTCGATAAAATCTCTCTTCAAACTGTAATAAGGAATTTATTAACAGTTTTTACAATATAAAATGAATACTGGATTTGTAAAAATTCATCACTGTGCTTTAACTATCTGTATTTTAAAAATATTGCCTTTCAACCGTTAAGTTGGACATTAAGTACATGAAAATCGGATCATTTAAACGAAAGTTATTCAGGGTGATACGTTTTTTTTTTAAATTTTGCGCACTGTTCAATAAAACTGGCAATAATAATTTATACTAGATTTTCTCATATTAAGTTTAATATATCTAAATTGAATTACGTTAATGAATTATAATAAAATAAATGTACTTTTAAACTTTACTGGGTTATGAGAAGGTTAATGAAGGGAAATTAATAATAATTTTCAGTAAATAGTTAATAGATAAAGAGAAACATTAATAGTCAAATTTTCCCCTTTTTAACAGTAAATTCCGTATGATAATAATAAGAAACAGAACTTGTTTCCACAAATGTATCTGTAGTGTATCTACCACTACAAAAATACAATTCCAATTCACTAGTATATAAGACATGCTAACTTGATTCAATCATGAGGTACCTTTTGATAGATGAAGGTTGACATTGTGTCTTTCTCCCACATTGCTGACCTTCGGACAGGATGTGAACACGTCTACCTTGTCAGAAACTCCCACTTCTTTGAACACGCCTACTCCAATGGATTCCCCATTGAACCGTTGACTTGCTACTTGTGACTGCGACATTATCAACCCTCCTCGCCTGTTGCTGCTCAGTCTCGATCACTCTCAACGTCGGCCTGCATACACTCGACTGCTAATGGCAACACAGGAGCAACCACAGCCGTGAACTTAATACAGCTCTCACAATCAGCAAAAGTGCGGTGATCTTAATGCAGCTCTCCCGGCTTCTCACAAAACAGCAATGAATCGATAAGTGGAATCCCTTCATCGAATTCTATCCCTCTATCTGGTGGGGGAGTATTGTGGTGTAACTACCACTACGTTTATGAAACATCAATTCACTAGTACATAAGACATGTTAGCTTGATTCAATTTAGAGGTACCTTATGATAGAGGAAGTTTGGCATTGTCTAATGGTCTTTCTCCATAAATCTAAATCTTTTTACATTGCATAAGTTGCTTTAATATTCCAAAAAGATTTTTAAAAAAAATTCTCTTCATCCAATTTAAAGTTTTTCAAGAAAAAATAATTAAAATATATTATTCACATACTTTTCCCCCCTCCATAGATAGAAATACTCATGAAGTATCTACTTATAAACTAAGATCTGCGCTTTCAAATGTCCGCAATTAAATTTGATTTAGCATAATTTATATTGCCTTGATCTCCCACGTAAACTAACTGCGTGATTCTGAGAAAGAACTTAATATAAGTTATCTTTTTCGCATGAAATTAGTGATTATAATTAACATCGCTTTCTGCAGGGCATTTAAAAAGAACAATTTTAATTTTAGAAGTCATTTCAGAACAGAAATGACTTACATGTGAAACGATATTAAAAATCCCCAAATGTTAAGAGACTCGTCATTATTCAATTAACTTTCGGAAGAAAGTATTTATCTTAATTAACGTTATGAGTTATCTGATATCTTTTTAATTTGTAATTAGGACAAAGGTTTTATGAGGTTGATTAAATTCGAGACTCGTAAAATAATTACGTAAATTCATAAATATTAGGATACAATTTATTTATAAAACCATATGATTTCATGTACCAACTCGTTTCTTGTCCGAATAAAATTGTGACTTTTCTTTCATCGTTTAGATTTTACTTATATAAATCCTTTAATAGAATTTTCGTCAAATGTAGTAAAGTTTTTTAGTAAATAAGAATTGTCAATATGTAACAATTATTAATGCTTGTTAGGCTACGCTTTCCTGATAATGCAGTAAATAAGAGTAGTCAGTTTGTAACAAATATTAACGTTGGTTAAGCTACGTTTTCCTGATAATGTAATAAACAAGAGTTGGCAGTTTTATAACATCTATTAATGTTTGTTAGGCTACGTTTTCCTGATAATAAAAACTACGAAAATATTTTTTCTTCACTTTTAATGATTTTCACTTAACTAGTGATTTTTTTACTTTAATGATTTTCACTTATAAATTAAAATTTGAACTTAATCTTTATTAAACAATAAGTGAAAAGAAGATTTTTACTTAAATATTAATAGTTAAAATATTTCTCAGTTTTAAAAATCAGTCAGTTTTTTCTCAAAGATATATTGTATTGTGTTTGGTTTAACCACTTCCCAGTTTTGACCGAACACCGTTCGGGAACTTAAAAAAGGGCCTTCCCTGTTTTGCCCGAGCGCCGCTCGTGCGACTGATTTTTTTTTTACTCCATTGCAATGATTTCCCCGAATTTTTTCTTTCTTTAGTTTACAATGTTGACTCTGGAAATCCAGTAGAGGTAAGATTGCAAAAGGTATAGGCGCTTTTCTTTTGCCCGGGAAAAGGCGTGAATTTCGTTTTCACTAGCTTAGTAGAAAAGCCAACTTTAAGTAGAAATACAATCTTTTTGGCTCTAAATAAAAATTAAAATTAGTTCCTAAAATCAATAATTGTAATAGTTTTAACTCTTGGTTTGAGTTTATATAATCTATTTTAACAGAAATTTGCTTCTCAAAAATATGCTTATTTTTTTTACCCAATTTGCCAGAAAAAAGACGCTATTAAGCCATTAAGGCAATAATATTGAGGTTCAACTTCTTTTTTTCATAGTTGAAAAACTTCCAAAGAGACAGTTCATATTAGCTAAGAAAAATTTAAAATAAACGAATGTGCGATATAAAATAATTTAATAAAAATTCAGTTTACATTTAAAGCAATTACTAATTTTTTAGGGGGAAAAACTAAGCAAACAAATAAATATTAGATCATGAAAAACATTCTAGTTATCTTCAACATGCAAAATTTAGCATAAGAAATACTCTCTTAGACTGATCAACAGTTAAAAGAATGATAATTTTTTAAATTTAAAATTAGGAATTCAGTGAAACGTAGCTTTTTTTTCGGTAGCCTATACTTCTTTAAACATCCACTTTCTACATCTTCGTTCGTAAATGCTGTTTTCGACTTTCACTACTTTTGAGTGATTTCAGGAATTCACTAGTACAAATTTTGCGGTGTCTTGTATCTCTTTTAGATAACAATATATTTAAACTAAAGATTTTACTTCTTAGCAAAAAATAATAAAATAATAGGGGACTAATGAAAATCTCCGATAAAAAATGGAATTTTCCTTCATTACTATGAAAATTTAAAGTTGAAGTGAAATGTTTTATAAAAATAAAGATACTCCTACCAAAATTTAATCTGAATTTTTAAAATTTTTTCTCGAAGCGAATTTTTTATTGTTTTTCAAGATATGGAGATAGCCAGTATCACAAAATAGGTAGCACTAGAACCATGTTGTTTTTTTACAAATCTCAGATCAGCATACTAGCTGTTAGGCCGTGCACTCCGAACTTCGATTAAACCTTTACCTGGCACGTCTCTAGCACAAATTTTGCGATATCTGGATGCTCTTCGAAATTTAAATATAATTAAGGCAAAAATAATTTTGAATGCTGCATAGAAGGAAAGCGTTCGTTTTATAGAATTTAATAAAAATTCAGTTAACATTTAAAGGAAAAACTAATTTTTTAGGGGAAAAAACTAAGCAAGCAATTAAATATTAGATCACGAAAAACACCCTAGTTTTCTTCAATTTGCAAACTTTTGCTTAAAAAATATTCTCCTAGAATGACCATCAGTTAAAAAAATAATTTTTTTAATTTGAAATTAAGAATACAGTGAAACTTAGCTTTTTTTCCTGTCTGCCATACTTCTTTAATCACCCACTTTCTACAACTTCATAAAATGCCATTTTCAAGTTTCACTATTGTGTGATTTCAGGAATTCATTAGCCAGGTGTTCGATTAAAGGTTCTACTGCAGCAGAAAAAATTAAAAAATTTATTGTATTAAGTTTTTTAGTTGAAATCTACTGATTAAAAAAGATTATTCATTTTTTGAACTGATTTAAGGAGAAAAAAAACACGAATAAAAATGTTAATATATTCTTTAAATTTTAATTTAGTGTAAATTTCAAAAACGTTTCTCGAAACTATCATCTTTATGTTAATTCAGGTATGGAGATAGCAAGAATCCCAAAACCAACAGCACTAGAACCATGTTGTAATCAAAGATCAGAGTACTAGCTGTTAGGCCGTGTACCCCGAAATCCAATTAAACCATCACCTCGCACGTCTCTAATATAAAGTTTGCGATATCTTGCATCTCTTTTAGATAACAATATATTTAAACTAAGGATATCACTTCTTAGCAAAAAATAATATAATAATAAGGGACTATTGCAAATCTCCGATAAAAAATGGAATTTTTCTTCATTACTATGAAAATTTAAAGTTGAAGCGAAATGTTTTATAAAAATAAAGATACTCTTACCAAAAGTTATTCTTAATTTTTTTAATTTTTTCTCGAAGCGAATTTTATAGTGTTTTCTTAAGATACGGATAGAGCCAGTATCCCAAATTAGGTAGTACTAGAACCATGTTTTTTTTACAAATCTCAGATCAGCATACTAGCTGTTAGGCCGTGTATTCCGAACTTCGATTAAATCTTTACCTGGCACGTCTCTAGCGCAAATTTTGCGATATCTGGATGCTCTTCGAAATTTAAATATAATTAAGACAAAAAAAATCTTGAATGCAGCATAGAAGGAAAGCGTTCGTTTTATGGAATTTAATAAAAATTCAGTTAACATTTAAAGGAATTACTAATTTTTTAGGGGAAAAAACTAAGCAA
This sequence comes from Parasteatoda tepidariorum, assembly GCF_043381705.1. NCBI lineage: Eukaryota > Metazoa > Arthropoda > Arachnida > Araneae > Theridiidae > Parasteatoda > Parasteatoda tepidariorum. The sequence goes on from NC_092204.1 coordinate 7,653,760, forward strand.
GCAATTAAATATTAGATCATGAAAAACACTCTAGTTATCTTCAGCATGCAATCTTTTGTTTAAAGAATATTCTCCTAGAATGACCCCCAGTTAAAAAAGTAACAACTTTTTTAATTTAAAATTAAGAATTCAATTAAACTTAGCTTTTTTTTTGTAGCCCTTATTTCTTTAAAC
>NC_092204.1:7654433-7678134 GCF_043381705.1 Parasteatoda tepidariorum
TAGATCGGAAGTTATTCAGAGTGGTCCGTTTTTTTTTTCATTTTGCGCACTGTACATGCAGTCACAGCTATTAATAGTATTCATTCTTTTTGTTTTCAGTGAAATTTTGAGCAACCTGTTTCTTGTTTATTATCATACATACAGAAGATAATTATGTTTTTTGAGCTATAAGTGAAATTTTTTATATCAAAATTTAACCTACTTTTAATTAAAAATATTCCTCGTGTTATTTTATTATTTTTTGATAATTTATGAATATGAGATACAGCATGAAACCCTGATGTCCTTTTTTTCGTAGAAGGTAAAATCTTCGTAGCACGGCTCACTTCCAAATTTTACAAATTTGCAGTTATTTAGATCTAATCGAAGCAGTTAACATACAAAATAAATTATTGATAAATTTTTGAACGTAAATGAAGAAAAATTTTAACTATTTTTTTAGGGTTCCTTATTACAGTACAAACCTAATTCTAACGACATAAAAGATATTTTAGCACTTTTACACTGTTTCTTAAAATTAAAAAATACCAAAATATATTTTTGCTTCTAAATAGAGCATCAAAAAATATAGAAAAAAAGTATCTGGTGTCCCTTTGGCGTCAAAGATTATATATTCACGTAATGTTCATGTATATATTCATGTAACTTCGCAAATCACTAACGGTTTTTTTTCTTCAATCTAAATAATTTCAGGAATTCATTACATTCAAGAATGATTTATTGCTACTCTGAGCATAATACTAATTTTTTCATCCGATTTGAGTTTTTTTGTCATTCTGGAAATTTTATTCAACTCTTGAATTTCAATTTTACAACCAGTAAAATTTCTAAAGAAATAACGTGTATCACATAAAAAAAATTGGAGGTCTAGATGTAATCCATCATCAACTTGGGAAAAAAGAATGCAATGCCTATTCCTTTATTTTTATCGGATTTTATTACGTTATCACAACCAAAAGGGGCAAGTACAAATGAATTACAAGGTTTGATATGTTTTTGTTTCAGAAACTATTAAAAATTAACATCAAATAAACGATATTTTCGTTCTTTTTTTAAAATTCTTATTAGTTCCCTCTCTCCCTATATCTTGTTCAAATTTTCAATCGCTAATAAAATACTTTTTACTCATCCAGTCAACTTCAAATACATTTTTTTAATTTTGTATTGAATGGCACTTGATGTTAATACAGTTTTTTTTTAAATATTAATTCATTAATTACATAAGGATGAGCGAAAAACGAAATGGGTTGAACGTTAGTCATTGTCTTAAATTGTACTATAAAAGCGATTCAGTTTTTCACATATTTTAAAAATAACATCAGTGATAATTTCTAACTTATAGCTCTATTGGAACAAAATTTTTTTAAAACGTTATTTTAGATTCGCTGTGTTAGATAAATTCAATAACGACCATGACGTAGTAGCACGTGTGATTTACGTCACCAAATTTATACTTTTATAATTGTCTGATACCACGCTCCTTTTTTTCAATTCCTGCTATTACTTCACACTTTCTCCATATGTTTTTTATATATTATATAACTCGCTTCAAACTGAAATAGGGAATTTATTAACAGTTTCAACAATATAAAATTAATACTGGATTAGTAAAAATTTATCACTGGTCTTTAACTATCTGTATTTTGAAAATATTGCCCTTCAACCATTAAGTTGGACACTTAGTACATGAAAATCGGATCATTTAAACGAAAGTTATACAGGGTGATACCTTTTTTTTATATTTTGCGCACTGTTTAATAAAAATAGCAATGTTTGCAGAAATAGTAATTTATGCTAGATTTCCTCATATTAAGTATAATATATCTAAATAAATTGAATTACGTTAATGAATTATAATGAAAAGAAATGTACAGTTAAACTTTACTGGGTTATGAAAAGGTTAATGAAGGGAAATTAATAATAATTTTCAGTAAATAGTTAATAGATAAAAAGAAACATTAATAGTAAAATTTTCCCCTTTTTAACTGTAAATTCCGTACGATAATAATAAGAAACAGAACTTGTTTCCACAAATGTATCTGTAGTGTATCTACCACTACAAAAATAAAATTCCAATTCACTAGTATATAAGACATGCTAACTTGATTCAATCATGAGGTACCTTTTGATAGATGAAGGTTGACATTGTGTCTTTCTCCCACATTGGTGACCTTTGGACTGTGAACACGTCTACCTTGTCAGAAACTCCCACTTCTATTTGAACACGCCTACTCCAAAGGATTCCCCATTGAACCGTTGACTTGCTACTTGTGACTGCGACATTATCAACCCTCCTCGCCTCTTGCTGCTCAGTCTCGATCACTCTCAACGTCGACTTGCATACACTAGACTGCTAATGGCAACATAGGAGCAACCACAACCGTGAACATAATACAGCTCTCACGATCAGCAAAAGTACGGTGATCTTAATACAGCTCTCCCGGCTTCTCACAAAACAGCAATGAATCGACTAGTGGAATCCTTTCATCGAATTCTATCCCTCGATCTGGTGGGGGAGAATTGTGACGTAACTACCACTCCGATTATTAAACATCAATTCACTAGTACATAAGACATGTTAACTTGATTCAATTTAGAGGTACATAACTTTAAAACCCTTTAGATAGAATTGATAGAGGATAGAATTTTAGATGATAGAGGAAGTTTGGCATTGTCTAATGGTCTTTCTCCATAAATCTAAATCTTTTTACATTGCATACGTTGTTTTAATATTCCAAAAAAATTTTAAAAAAAAATTCTCTTCATCCAATTTAAAGTTTTTCAAGAAGAAATAATTAAAATATATTATTCACGTACTTTTCCCCCCTATAGATAAAAATACTCATGAAGTACCTACTCATAAACTAAGCTCGGCGCTTTCAAATGTCCGCAATTAAATTTGATTTAGCATAATTTATATTTCCTTGATCTCCCACGTAAACTAACTGCGTGATTCTGAGAAAGAACTTAATATAAGTTATCTTTTTCGCATGAAATTAGTGATTATAATTAACATCGCTTCCTGCAGGGCATTTAAAAAGAACAATTTTAATTTTAGAAATCATTTCAGAACAGAAATGACTTACATGTGAAACGATATTAAAAATCCCCAAATGTTAAGAGACTCGTCATTATTCATTTAACTTTCGGAACTTTAACTTTCTTTATCTTAATTAACGTTATGAGTTATCTGATATCTTTTTAATTTGTAATTAGGACAAAGGTTTTATGAGGTTGATTAAATGCGAGACTCGTAAAATAATTACGAAAATTCATAAATCTTAGGATACAATTTATTTATAAAACCATGATTTCATGTCCCAACTCGTTTCTTGTCCGAATAAAATTGTGACTTTTTTTTCATCGTTTAGATTTTACTTATATAAATCCTTTAATAGAATTTTCGTCAAATGTAGTAAAGTTTTTTAGTAAATAAGAATTGTTAATTTGTATCAACTATTAATGTTTGTTAGGCTACGCTTTCCTGATAATGTAATAAATAAGAGTTGTCAGTTTGTAACAACTGTTAACGTTTGTTAGGCTACGTTTTCCGGATAATGTAATAAGCAAGAGTTGTCAGTTTTATAACAACTATTAATGTTAGTTAGGCTACGTTTTCCTGATAATATAAACTAAGAAAATATTTTTTCTCCAATTTTAATGATTTTCACTTAATTAGTGATTTTTTTACTTTAATGATTTTCACTTATAAATTAAAATTTGAACTTAATCTTTATTAAACATTAAGTGAAAAGAAGATTGTTACTTAAATATTAATAGTTAAAATATTTCACAGTTTTAAAAATCAGTCAATTTTTTCTCAAAGATATATTGCATTGTGTTTGGTTTAACCACTTCCCAGTTTTGACCGAACACCGTTTGGGAAAAGGGGCCTTCCCTGTTTTGCCCGAGCGCCGCTCGTGCGACTGATTTTTTTTTTACTCTATTGCAATGATTTCCCCGAATTTTTTCTTTCTTTAGTTTACAATGTTGACTCTGGAAATCCCGTAAATGTATGATTGCAAAAGGTATTGGCGCTTTTCTTTTGCCCGGGAAAAGGTGTGAATTTCATTTCCACTAGCTTAGAAGAAAAGCTAACTTTAAGTAAAAATGCAATCTTTTTTGTTCTAAATAAAAATTAAAATTATTTCCTACAATCAATAATTGTAATAGCTTTGACTCTTGGTTTGAGTTTATATAATCTATTTTAACAGAAATTTGCTTCTCAAAAATATGCTTATTTTTTTACCCAATTTGCCAGAAAAAAGACGCTATTAAGCCGTTAAGGCAATGGTATTGAGGTACAACTTCTTTTTTTCATAGTTGAAAAACTTCCAAAGAGACAGTTCATATTAGCTAGAGAAAATTTAAAATATACGAAAAAGTGATGTAATATAATTTAATAAAAATTCAGTTTACATTTAAAGCAATTACTAAATTTTTAGGGGGAAAAACTAAGCAAAAAAATAAATATTAGATCATGAAAAACACTCTAGTAAAAAACATGCAAACTTTTGTTTAAAAAATACTCTCTTAGACTGATCAACAGTTAAAAGAATAATAATTTTTTAAATTTAAGATTAGGAATTCAGTGAAACGTAGCTTTTTTTTCGGTAGCCTATACTTCTTTAAACACCCACTTTCTACATCTTCGTTCGTAAATGATGTTTTCGACTTTCACTACTTTTGTGTGATTTCAGGAATTCACTAGTACAAATTTTGCGATGTCTTGTATCTCCTTTTGATAACAATATATTTAAACTAAAGATTTAACTTCTTAGCAAAAAATAATAAAATAATAGTGGACTATTGAAAATAACCGATAAAAAATGGAATTTTCCTTCATTATGAAAATTTAAAGTTGAAGTGAAATGTTTTATAAAAATAAAGATACTCTTACCAAAATTTATTCTTAATTTTTTTAATTTTTTCTCGAAGCGAATTTTATAGTGTTTTTTTAAGATACGGAGAGAGCCAGTATCCCAAAATAAGGTAGTACTAGAACCATGTTGTTTTTTACAAATCTCAGATCAGCATACTAGCTGTTAGGCCGTGTATTCCGAACTTCGATTAAACCTTTACCTGGAACGTCTCTAACACAAATTTTGCGATATCTGGATGCTCTTCGAAATTTAAATATATTTAAGACAAAAAAAATCTTGAATGCTGCATAGAAGGAAAGCGTTCGTTTAATAGAATTTAATAAAAATTCAGTTAACATTTAAAGGAAATACTAATTTTTTAGGGGAATAAACTAAGCAAGCAATTAAATATTAGATCATGAAAAACACCCTAGTTATCTTCAAAGTGCAAAATTTTGTTTAAAAAATATTCTCCTAGAATGACCATCAGTTAAAAAAATAATTTTTTTAATTTAAAATTAAGAATTCAATGAAACTTATTTTTTTTTTCCTGTCACCCATACTTCTTTAATCACCCACTTTCTACATCTTCATTAAATGCCATTTTCGAGTTTCACAATTGGGTGATTTCAGGAATTCACTAGCCAGGTCTTCATTTAAGGGCTCTACTGCAGCAGAAAAAAATTGAAAATTTATTGTATTAAGTTTTTTAGTAGAAATCCACTAATTAAAAAAGATTATTCATTTTTTGAAGTGATTTACGGAGAAAAAAAAACGAATAAAAATGTTAATATATTCTTTAAATTTTAATTTAGTATAAATTTCAAAAACTTTCCTCGAAACTATCCTCTTTATGTTTATTCAGGTATGGAGATAGCAAGAATCCCAAAACCAACAGCACTAGAACCATGTTGTTTTTTACAATTCAAGGATCAGAGTACTAGCTGATAGGCCGTGTACCCCGAAATCCAATTAAACCTTCACCTGGCACGTCTCTAATACAAATTTTGCGATAACTTGCATCTCTTTTAGATAACAATATATTTAAACTAAAGATATCACTACTTAGCAAAAAATAATGATATAATAGGGGACTATTGAAAATCTTCGATAAAAAATGGAATTTTTCTTCATTACTATGAAAATTTAAAGTTGAAGTGAAATGTTTTATAAAAATAAAGATTAAATCTTACTTTTTTTAATTTTTTCTTGAAGCGAATTTTATATTGTTTTTTGAGATATGGAGATAGCCAGTATCACAAAATAGGTAGCACTAGAACCATGTTGTTTTTTACAAATTTCAGATCAGCATACTAGCGGTTAGGCCGTGTATTCCGAACTTTGATTAAACCTTTACCTGGCACGTCTCTAGCACAAATTTTGCGATATCTGGATGCTCTTCGAAATTTAAATATAATTAAGACAAAAAAAATATTGAACGCTGCATAAAAAGGAATGCGTTCGGTTAAAAGAATTTAATAAAAATTCAGTTAACATTTAAAGGAAATACTAATTTTTTAGGGGAAAAAACTAAGCAAGCAATTAAATATTAGATCATGAAAAACACCCTAGTTATCTTCAACGTGCAAACTTTTGTTTAAGAAATATTCTCCTAGAATGACCATCAGTTAAAAAAATAATTTTTTTATTTTAAAATTAGGAATTCAGTTTTGTGTTAGGGCTTTCGACATTTAATTCGACGATTTATTGAAATTTTCTTGTTACAGCCGTGAGTTTATTATTTTCGTAATTATTCTCGTAATAAACAAGTTTGTTCATTTGCACGTGTATTATCATTATAATAAGACAATTGTTGATACATAATTTTAGTCTTAATCCTATTCTGAGAGCAGTAATATCTTTTTTTACCTTTACCCTAATTAAAAAGAATCATCAATAATTTCAGTTGGTTAACCTCTAAACCTCTGATCGTATTTTGATCGTATTAAACTTCTGACCATATTTTGATCGTGTTGAACCTCTGATCGTATTCAGAGTTCAAGTAACATCTTTCTTACCTTTACCCTAATTAACAAGAACTAAAAGAAGGGATAATTTCATTTTAATTTTAATTGAATGAATAAGAATGTAGTCACTTTACTGGTTTTTATTCCATTTATTTAAATTACTTAAATTAAATCTTATCGTTTTTTATCAAATAAATATTTTCCCAGTTTCTTTAGAGCAATGAAATTAGCGTTTTCATTATCCTTTTATTTTTGACCCGAAAGACGAAGCGAACTTCGCATAAAGTTCAGAAATACTTGGTGAAAAAGATAATTGATTCTCTTCATCTTTTTTATGTCTCAGTTGCTAACTGCAAAAAATACTAGTTTTACGGGCTAAAATACTTATTTTACGGGCAAAAAAAAAAGCTTTGTTAAACTGCAAGAATTATAATTCATTTGTAGAAATTTTGCATTGGAAAAATAAAATTAAAATCTATCAACATTATAAAAAACGCTTAAACGTGCTTTGCAGTAAAATCGAGAATAATGCAAATAAAATCGATGAAACTTTTTCACGTGTTGGCATAAGAATGAAGCTCTACTCTACTCTAATTCACTAATTCTTTCAATCAAATAAAATTTCAACGGCGAGATATCTTTAATTTCAGAAAGTAAGGAAATAGAATTTTTTGTGCNCTCTTTTATAATTTTCTTCTTAAAAGAAGCATCAACAATTCAAGGTAAAAAGTCGTAAAACAGTTTTCTTGAGTTATAAATTTGTTACTGAACCTAAAAATAAGCATAATCTAATAATGCAGTAGTATAGTTTTTTCTAGAAATAAATTTTTAAAAATTAATGTGGTTTTAAAATTGAAGATTAACTTTTTGCTTACGGCGCACCATGTTGTACCACCGTAAGCAAAAGATTAATGGGGAAGAGTGGTTTATGTCCATAAAAGCTGATGCGGAGTATTTGTCTACAGTACGGAGAATCTTCACTGTATAATAACTTTCGCGGATACTGTTTTTCCTTTTTATTGATTTATAAAAATTTAGTAATCCTCAAAATGCAGCAGGTAGTGATACAATCGTTATTTTTTAGAAACAAACCACAAAAACCGTTTTATCCTCTTGATCTTCAATGATGGTTTTGAAATTATTACTAAGATATTTTTTCCGAGTGCTTTAAATAAATAATGAAATATGAATAGTGACGTAATCAGAAATCAGAGCATTGATGAAAATTAGCCAAGTGCTTGATTCGGGAGTTCCCTTATATCGGTTCCCTTATATCGGTGTAGGGTTCAAAACTACTAGGCTAATGTGATGAACCTTGATTGTCGTAAACTCAGAATTGTGTTCAACACTAGTTATAAAAATTGATGTAAATTAAAATAAAATAAAATGCAACCTTATAATTTTCAATCGATACCTAAACGTTCTTTATTTACGTTCTAGTGAAAATAATTAAGATCATTCCATGACTCCCTTGCGTCTGAGGTGCCAGGCTGTGGAGCCTGATTAAGAGTAAGTTAAGTTTGTCTATTAAACACAACATTGCACTAGCTAGAAATATGATAAATACCCCAACTATTAATATTAGAGCCCCAATGACTCAGGGGATGGAGCGTTCGCCCTCGAATGATGTGAACCGGGTTCAAATCCCAGCGATGGCTGGTTGGTACGCATTCTGCCCCCAGCTTGCATCGACCACAGTGGTGACATGAGATAGCCTCAGTGGTCGACATATCATGGGTTAGAGACCTCTTGCCTTTAGACTAACCATGGGGTTTTCGTGCTTTCTTGGAAATCAAATGTTGGAACCATCATGAGCCTCCTTCATCCCAAGATAGGAAATCGGACTGATTTATGATGATCCAACATAAGAATAGCAACTTGTTTTGACGGTTAATTCATGCTAAACCATTAGAAACTTTCATCATATTTTCTTGAAAATCAAATGTTGGAACCATCATGAGTCACCGTTATAAAATAGAATTTTTTATGCTTCGTGTATTATTAGAATCAATATTTAGTTTAATAGTAAAAATATGGAAGCTTAATTCAGGAAATTCAAGAGATTTTATTAAAAATAAACAGGGAAAAACTTGCTAATTATCTAAGCTGCGACAATATGTATTGCATTCAGTTAATAGTATTTCTTTGTTCTTTACAGTTTTAAAAGGAGTATTTGAAACGGATGAGTCGTTTTTTGAGATTAAAAAACTGGTAATTTAAAATGAATATTATGGTATTAAAAGTTTAAATAAAAATTTCGCTTTTTCAAAGTGAATTATTTTATGCGTGGTTTTAAAAATAATTTAATGTTTGTTTTTTGGGATAATAAAAAATTATTTCTCCTATTTTAATTAATTAGCTCTTTTATAATTTTCTTCTTAAAAGAAGCATCAAAAGTTCAAGGAAGAAAAATCGCAAGACAGTTTTCTTGAGTTATAAATTTGTTACAAAACCTAAAATTAAGCACAATTTAACTATAAGGTAATATATATATATATATATATATATATATATGTANATTTCTCCCAATACTTGATCCAGGAGCTCCCCTGTCTTCTGAATTGCGTTCAAGTCTACGGAATTGAACATTAATTGTCGTAAACTCAAAAATTGGATCTGCTGTTCAACGACGGTGGTTATAAAATAAAATAAAATGGCTGTCTGTGCAGCTTTTTTAAGCAAAATAACAACACAAACTATATAGATGAAACACTTAGTATATATATATATATATTTATTTAGAAATAAAATTTATGAAAAATTAATGCAGTTTTAAAATTGAAAATTTAATGGGGAAGAGCGGTTTATGTCCATAAAAGCTGATTCGGAGTACTTTTCTACTTCGCGTGGAGTCTTAATTTCGGGAAAACCAATTTTTTGATTTCTTTGATTTGTCAAAATTTAGCATTTCTCAAAATGCAATAAATGACGATACGATCGTCCTTTTTAAAAAAAATGAACAAAAACCATTTTTTATTCATGATCTTCAATTATGATTTTGAAAATATTATTAAGATAATTATTTTTCGACTATTTTAAACAGATAATGAAATATTAATTAGTGGCGTAAGCACAATGAGGTGCTTTGATAAATATAGTCCTGATATTTGATTCCCGAGTTCCCTTATTCGGTTGGGCTCAAAATTACTAGACTACCAACAATCTTCCGTTGTTTCTGAATTTTATCCATTGAATTATTAATGCTTAATTTAATTATTAATTATCTTCTTAAAGTTGTCCTTGTTCACCACAAACGTTAGGAGATTCTGCCAGAAAGTGCAATATTCTGTCGTTCTCTACTAAAAACTACTACTTAACTAAAATAAAATTATTCTGACTCCATCCTTACAAAAAAGAAGAAACATAACACTTTTATTTTAACACAAAAATCTGTTCTATAATATCACAATAGAACCGATGCAATTTATGTCGACTACAATATATGAAAACAGATTACAAAATGACATAATCTGGTTGTTGACGTCACATTACCTAAGACGCTGATTGGTTAAGAGAGAAAAACTTGAATGGAAAGTAGAACACGCTCTACTATCGTCCAAGGACCAAGTACTTGGATGATCGGTTGCACAATCCAAGCTCAAAGCAAAACAAGTTTCCGTCAATATCAATCAAGCTTTGTCCAAGAACTTGAATCGTCTAAACAGGCCTTTACAGTTACATATACCAGTGTTTTATAATTTAATTGTCATTTAAGAATTTGTTTCAAACTAAATCAGTTTTAATTCNAACTATGAGAGATGAACCTTGATTGTCGTAAACTCAGAATTGTGTTCAACACTAGTTAGATTTTTACGAGCTAAGAACCAATCTTAATGGTTCAAAAAGAAATACTAGTTAATCGATGCAACGACAATTTAAAGTTGCGAAATATATGTTGAAATTTATTTTCTCTAAATTTACACTCCTTTTTTCAACGGTTCTGGAATTTTGAATATCAAAATATGGGGCCTCACAGTTATCTGAAAAATTACGGGTCAAAAGTTCAGTCAAGAAAGCGTACGAAATTTTGATCCATTTAATGTTATATCTCGGAAAGTTTTAATGCTAATTGAGAACATTATGTGGATAATTATGAAACTTATTTACCCAAAAATATATCCATTTAATAATAACATTTTATTATTGTAAGTTAACATTATAATTACTCTAAACTGTTTCTTGTTATTATTTATGATAATTAACACATGCTTTGCTTAAATGTACAGCACGCATATTTTATATTGTTGTGGTAGTTCATTTACGTTGCACTAGAGATGCACAATGCGCTATTGGCGACGGTCTGGGAAGCATTCACGACCTGCACGCGAAGTCGAGCACTTTACGGTAGCACAGTTTAACGAGGACCAATACCGCACACCCTCGGTCCCTACTCAGACTGATCCAAGTGGTCACCCACGCGCACACTGTCCGCAGCCAGTGATGCTTGACTTCGGTGATCTGCTGGGAACCGTGTCTTAACGATCCGTCCACTGCGGGACGCATATTTTATTTAAACATGCGGCCGTGATTGCCCAGTGGTTAGAGAATCAGATTCCGATCCGGTAGAGCCGGAGTTCGATCCTGGTCCCTAATAATACTTACAGAGTACATGCGATATACACGTACTAGTAAAGCTTGCAAAATGGAAATTCCAATGAATGGTCGTTTGGCAGTACCATGGGTAGAAAAAATTTCCTTTCCCTCCAGATGTATGTCTAAATTGAAGAAATGACCTCAGAAAAATTGTGATGGTATGTCTTCGGATCATCCTCACGGATGTTTCTCTGACAACCAACAATAGCCCATTGTGCAGTTCTAGTTCGACGTAAATAAAGTACCTATCTACCTTATTCGTACATACATATTTTTTACCCGCGTGGCTAATAAAGTGTTGATAATTTTAATAGGGGATAACAAAATGACATTGAAAAAACACATCAGGAATGAATTTCAGATGTGTGTAGTCTTAAGTCTTGTCGCAGAAATATTTTGTCCATCCAACCCATAATCTAAAGCATGAGTGCTACGGGCTCGAACCCTGCTGCAATTATATTTATGCTATCCTTGTCTTATTTGTGCTATCTGTTCTTTTACTAAGCAAAGCATCACACATTCTTCATAATGAACACTCAAGCCAGGATTTGTATATTAAATAAGTAAATGGTGTAACACCTGAGTTAGATTCTTTACCCCAACACTTCACCACATGCTCAGAGCGTTTAGAGGAAGGGCAATATTCCAAAGCCACGAAAGCTCCTTCTGTAAATAAAATAAATTTTTAGAATATTCTGTTGTAAGAATACTAGTACCTTTTTATATTAGATAGGTAGATACTTTATTTACGTCGCAATAGAGCTGACCAATAGCTATTGGCGACGATCTGGGAAACATCCCTGAGGATGATCCAAAGACATACCATCACAATTTTCATCCTTTGCAAAGTGGATGGCTCTCCTGCTTTGGTATCCCAACGATCTGCAAGCGAAGTCGAGCACTTTACTTTAGAACAATTCATCGAGGACCGGTCCCTACGCAGGCTGATCAAAGTGGTCACCCACCCGCTTACTGACTGCAGCCTTTGATGCTAGATTTCGGTGTTCTACTCGGAACCATGTTCTTACGAACAGTAAACTGCGGGACTGTTTATATTAGAATACTTGTAGAAATAATAGCACAAGCTTCAGACATATAAGGTATTGACTATATCATGAGAAATTATACGTGTTTCAAATGGATAAAACGAACATGTCAAATCGTTGTCGATGCATCATGAAATAATTCTTAATTTAATTAAGGTTGTGCATGATATTTTTTTATTGTTACTTATACCTATGCAGACTTATGTGCTCGTTCTGCTCCATTGTGGATTGGTCGTCTTCGCTTCGCATTAAATTACGCTTCGCATTAAATTACCGAAATAAAGCTGCAGTTGTAATGGTCGGTGAGCTTGTGAGAGAGTGCGGTATCAGTCCATGTTAAACTATTCTACCGTAAAATGCTCAAATTCGTGCACAGGTTAATTTTTCGGGCTTTCATTCCCTTTACAGAGAATGTTTCCTGGAACATCGACAATAGCTGACTGTGAGCAGCGATGGCTAAGAGGATAGAGCGTGCGCCTGCCAATGAGGTGAATCGGCACCGACTACAGTGCTGACGTGAAATATCCTCAGTGGTAGACGGATCATGGGTTAGAGTCCCTTTACCGTCAGGGTAACCGTGAGATGTTCTCGCGGTCTTCCTCTCCATGTAGCGGAAATAAATATCAAATAGTCCTCAACGAAGGCAAATTTCTCCCAATACTTGATCCAGGAGTTCCCCTGTCTTCTGAATTGGGTTCAAGTCTACGGAATTGAGCATTAGTAGTCGTAAACTCAAAAATTGGGTCTGCTGTTCAACGACGGTGGTTATAAAATAAAATAAAATGGCTGTCTGTGCAGCTCTAGCTTTTTTAAGCAAAATAACAGCACAAACTACATAGATGAAACACTTGGATTCGAAAGGTTTACAGTGGGATATGAACCTACTACCTCTATAATACATAGTGTTTGACTGGCGAGACCACTCAGATCAGCTATTTACTTGTAAGTGATAGTGTTCTTCTTTATAGTAGTTTTTCCGGGTGCTTATGCTGTTTATTCTTTATATATTTTGTATTGTTTAATCGTTTATTTATGAGTATAAATGCATATGCAGGCTTGTACTCTGTTTACAAAGACACTTCAAAAGTCATTTGTATTTTATATTGCTTTCTTAGTTTTGATATGACAAAAAAAGGTTAAAATCAATCACGCCAATCAAAAAAAAAAGTTACGTGCTCATTGTAAATTTTTTTTCGGATTAATATTTAGTAACGTGAGCATTGGTTTTTATCTTTCCTTGAATATTCCAAGCTTTTATGCTAATGATGTAGCTGTCAATATTATTATTTTATTATCACGTATTTGTGCGTTTGTATTCAAAATTGTTTTAAGCATCGACAGAGATATTGTGATCATTAAAACTATTGTTGACAAGCATTAATTGGTGAAATTGAATCTTTCTTTATACACAAGGAATTATAAAGTAAGTACGTAAGTTTTCTTTCTTTTTTAAAACCAAATGAAAAATTAAAAAAACTTTTTTTTTCAGTTTTAAGATATTTCAATAATTAGAAAGTTGTATATTTTATAGAGCGATAAAACTGTTATATATAAAGTTTTTTTTCTTTAAATAATAGTCATTTTATTTAAAGTATATGATCTAACATGAATTTGTGCTCCCTATTTCAGTAGTTTACTTTTTGGATTTAAAAATTTTATTCAGATTCCAAACCATATTAATGCATGTATTATCTTTGTCTTAATCCAACTCCCGTTTGATTCTTCACAGATCTCAGTTTATATATATGTTCATATTATGTCCGACAGTCTGTTGAAATTTTACTTTATAACCTTCGTTGAATAACCGACCCAATTCTGTGTTTACGACTACTAATGTTCAGCCTTGTAATTTTGAACCCAATGCAGAAGACAAGGAAACTCCTGGATCAGTACTCCCAGTGGTATGGTTTGTTATGGGAACATGGTGGACTTTGTCTCTGCTAGAGTTACTACACTGTTTGTGTTTGGTACCAGCGGACCTTTGGCCTTTGGCCGGGATAGCCTGGTTGATATCCTGTTGAAATTTTTAAAAATAAAAATTAGAAAATGCACGAATGTTTGGAAAATTTACTGATTTTAAAATTAAAATTACTGATAGTAGTACAAATAAACATGCGTAATAGTGCTGCACGTGCAGTTGCTTTGTAAATCTAATTATTCGCATGTCTCGCCTCCCTTTACATGGAAGTTTGGTTCTAATTGAATATTTTCTTCATGGAATTGCAATTTTCACAAACATGAGTGTATTTTGTCCAAATATGCGAAGAAAAAAGAACCTAGAGAATGTGAAAATAATTCAAAGTTTGTCAACCATTAAATTTTACTGCACCATGCTGCAAAATACATTATTATTAATGCCTAGTGATTTCAAAAGAGGTAATAAATTCTCAGAAGAAATCCAGATTCGTCGATGTGAAAAGCGGATCTCTGTTTCTTCTTCATTTTTACCATATACCGCATTTGAAATCAGCAATATGCAACCAATTGCAGGAATAATTATAGGTACAGGATGAGACATGGCGCTCAGGGGATGGTGCACTCGCTTCACAATAAGTTCGAAGGGTTCGAATCCTTACGATGGCTGGTCCATACGAATTCCGCATCCAAATCGCTTCGACCACATTGTTGACGTAAAATATCCTCAGTGGTAGATGGATTATGGGTTAGAATCTCTTTGCTAACAGGCTAACCGCGGAGGGATTTCGTGGTTTTCCTCTCCATGTAACGCAAATGCGGGTTTGTTCATCCCCACATTCCCATCAAAAAGTCCCCCAAGAAGGCTAATTTCTCCCAATTCTTGGTCGAGGAGTTCCCTTGTATTCTGGAGTGAGTTTAAAATCACAAAGCTACGGAGTTGAAAATTGATAGCGGCAAACTGAAAATTCGGTCGTCTGTTCAATGACGGTTATATAAAGAAATAAATAAAGAACCTTTCAATGAGGTGAACTGAGTTCAAAGGCCAGCGATGGAAGGTCGATACGAACTCCGCACTCGGTTCGCACCGACCATAATGCTGACGTAAAATATCCTCAATTTAGAGTTCCCTTGTTGTCCGGCTAACGGAGATTTTTGGGGTTTTCCTCGCCATGCAACGTAAATAAAGGTTAATTCCATCAAGAAAGCTCTCTACGAAGGCAAAATTTCTCCCAATACTTGATTCAGGTCAAGTCAAAGTTGAAGTCAGTTGGCTCAGCTGCTCAACTATGGTTATAAAATAATGTAGGAACAGGTTCTGTTCCGTGGTGTGTGAAGCAATATTTATTTATTGAATTTTGGGGGATACAGTTGTTTAGGACATCTGAGGAAATTGTCAATGCTTTTCTTTTTTGTTTATAAACATGCAACTTTTAAACAAATTACACGATGAATTTTTGAAGCAATTTTTAAGAACGATAGTAAAATTTTTTCAGATAGTGCGGATATAAAAGTCAATTTAGGGAAAATTCATCATGCTTGCAGGGTTTTGTGTTAGGGTTTTCGACATTTAATCCGACGATTTATTAAAATGTTCTTGTTGCAGCCGTGAGTTTATTATTTTCTTAATCATTCTCGTAATAAACAAGTTTGTTTAGATGCATGTTCATTATCATTATGATAAGTAAATTGTTGATACATAATTTCAGTAGGTTACATTATTAAACTTCTGATCGTATTCTGAGTTCAAGTAATATCTTTCTTACCTTTACCCTAATTGAAAATAACTAAAAGAAGGGAAAATTATCTTTCCATTTGAATGGAATAAATAAGAACATGGTCACTTTACTAGTTTTTTTTCTCATTTATTTAAATTTAAATCGTATCGTTTTTTTATCAGATAAATATTTTCTCCAGTTTCTTTAGAGCAATGAAATTAGCGTTTTCATTATCCTTTTATTCTTGACCCGAAAGATGAAGCAAACTTGGCATAAAGTTCAGATATATTTGGTGAAAAAGATAATTGATTCTCATCATTTTTTTATGTATCAGTTGTTGTCTTTCTTTTTTTTTTGCAGTTATCTAAAATACTTATTTTACGGGCCAAAAAAAGTGTTGCTATACTGCATGAATTATAATAATTCGTTTTGTAAAAGTTTTGCATTGGCGAAATAAAATTAATATCTACCTATATTATAAAAAAAGCTTAAACGTACAGTCCGCAAAAAAAAAAAAGATATCACCCTGAATAACTTTCGTTCTAATGATCCGATTTTCACGAACTAAGTGTCAATCTTAATGGTTCCTGGGGGTGACCTCAAATATGCTAATTAATTAGTGCTAACTATTAATTAAGTTACGAAATCAGACACAAAAACGTACTTTCTCTGAATAAACATATATTTTTTTTTACATATTTGGAATCTAGACACTTGAATTAGGGGGGGTAGACAAAATTTTAAAACAATTGGGTCGTAAATTGGGTTGCAATAAAGGTTTATATATTTGGCGATAGTCCAGAAAACCGCCAAAAAAAGTCGCCTGCGCAAATAAATATTTTAAGATAACCCTTGACTGATTCAAAAGAGAAACGCTTAATTTTACTAGGTTGCTAGGCAACCAATTTCTGACTGTAAAAAAATTGAAATAATGTTTTGTGATTGCTCTGAGAGGTTTAATTAATAGTTAATAGAAAACACCTCGAAGTTTCTAGGCAATAGACAATTTTTAAGTTCATTTATGTCCAAAAAGCAAAAAAAATAAATAAATAAATAAAATAAAAAATTATTTTAATCTCTTTTGAAAAGAAAATTTGAATCGATTTATAAGTTTTCAGAATTTAAATACATGAACTTTTTATCTGATATTATTTAGATTATGCTATTTTTGCTATGTTTATTCGAGGATTTCATACTAAAATCAAATTAACATAACTTATAATAGCTATATACAAAATTTTAGGGATAATGATTTTTACAGCTTTAATCGAGTCTTCTAGGCATGAAAGTTTGAAGGAAAAAAAAGTGCATGAAAAATAAAATGTAGATTGTATAGTAATTCTAATGCACATTCACAAGGTTTTCTGTAATTTACGATTTCTTTTTTCTATAACTCAATGAATTGCTGAATGTTTAGTGGCATTTTAAAAACATTGAAATATGTTATGTTTAAGAATAAGATATTGAAATAATATGTTGCATATTGTATGATTCATTGTTTAAAAAATTGCTTCATTTTGCTAGATATTTACGTTACATGGTTTTCTTTGGATAAAGATGATTAGCAAATAGCATCCACATGTTTCGATACATTCTGAAACTTACGTTCGCAAATTCACCATAAAATGTCGCACAGCATATTCTTCAATTACGATAAGCTACATTTACCACCAAATACTGCTACTATGATTATTTTTGTTTTTTTATATATATATATATATCTGATATGATACTCTCTTTTTAAACAGAGCTCGTAAGGCCCTTAAGATACTGAAATGGGGGCACGAAAACTTAAAAGATTTTTTTTTTCCTAATGCCCGCCTGTGTTAACATCAGTCAATTCAGGCATCTACAGGGCGACAGATATCTGTGTGGCCTAAGGATTCCTAACGAGCATCAAACATTCTCAAAATTAAGTGTTCATTCACTGGAAAATTTAGTGTTTATTCAATTTAAGAACTGTTCCTTCACTTGGTTATCTTACTACTTATTATTTAAACCACCAAAAGCTTAAAACAATATTATGTAAGTTATCTAAATTTTTTTTACATAATTTGCATTTAATAACAAATATGTCGACATGCATTTAATAACAAATACGTCATTTAGCTAAAATTACAAATTTTGAAATTTTTATGATTTTTTTTTAAAGACAAGCTAAGCTTAAGTATTCCTTCACTGGTTAGTTTACCCTATAAGATTTTGAGAAATTTGCGATGTTGTGAGAGATGCTTAAAAATGTTGACTGCGTATTTTTATTAATATTTATAAAATATATATTCAAGAAATTGATGAATATTTTATTCCAAATTTATTCATTCGTATGTATATTATTGAAATTTTATCAGTTATTGAGAAAAAAAAACTAAAAAATAAAAAATAATCACATTAAAGAAGCACAATCTGTTGTATAATCATATTCTATCAGAAGCATGCTTTTATAAAACTCCACATTCTCTGAATAAAATGTATTTTATTCAATAAAATGTTTTATTCAAATTTCTTTACTAAATTGCAAATAGAATTTTAGACGACTAAAGAAGAAACATCGTATTTTATAGCTTAAAAAAATAAAAATGAAAAGATAAGCAAACGATTATTAGCGAAAAAAATATGAATGAAATTTTATGCTAAGCGCGCGAAGTCAAGTTCCTCGCAAGTTTATCACATTTTAATATTAATCGCTCCATTTAATCATTTCTTCATTGTCGCCAAATTATTTTTTTAAAAATAATTAATTTTAATTTTTCTCAGCTTCTAATAAATAAAAACAGTTGAAACTTTAGATTTTTCAATTGAAAAATATGTAGATTAATATGGTATAAAAAAATTCATACCTTATAATTCAAAAATTTTTCATCCTTAATTTAATTAAATAATAAAAAATAATTAACAATTATTAAAAATTATTTTTTTCGTGAAATTATCTTTGGGTAAATGAGTTTTATGACTGGGTGAAATTTTCTTCGAATTGCTTTATTAGTTTTTAAAATATGACTAAAAACGTAAAAAGTGAAATTAACATTAAGGGGTACGAACTTTGGATCGCTCTCCTGACCAAACTATGGGGACCATATTTCCCAGATTGCGGCTACCCCCTATATTTTGAAGGTTAAGAATCCAAATATGTAAGAAAAAATATATGTTTATTCAGAGAAAGTACGTTTTTGTGTCTGATTTCGTAACTTAATTAATAGTTAGCACTAATTAATTAGCATATTTGAGGTCACCCCCAGGAACCATTAAGATTAACACTTAGTTCGTGAAAATCCGATCATTAGAACGAAAGTTATTCAGGGTGATATCTTTTTTTTTTGCCGACTGTACATACATCGTAGTAAATTCGAGAATAATGCAAGTAAAATCGATGGAATTTTTTCACACGTTGGCATAAGCGTGAAGCTCTACTCTAATCTAATTGACTTATTCTATTTTACAATGAAGTGCATAGCCAGCTAGTTAACTTATAAGTATTTTATTTGTAGTACTTTATACTTTTTTGAACTGTTGGATGATTTTTAAACCTGTACTGTGTAAAAATATAGGAGTACATCTTTCAAACAATATTTCAACGGCTAGATATCTTTAATTTCACAAAGTACCCAAGTCAAAATTTTTGAGGGTTTTCCATTGATGGTCCAACATAATCTTTGATGGTAACCAACATAAGAAACCATCATCCCGATGTAGGAATTCGGACTGATTTATGATGGCCCAACATAAGAATAGCAACTTGTTTTGATGGTTCGTACATGTTGAACCATCAGAAATTTCCATCATATTTCCTTAGAAATCAAATGTTGCAGTCATCATGAGCCACCATTATAGAAGAGAATTGAATTTTTATGCATCGTGTATTATTAGCATCAATGTTTAATTTGATAGTAAAAATGCAGAAGCTTATTCTGGAAATGTAAGAGATGTTATTAAAAATAAACAGGTAAAAACTTTCTAATTATCTAAGCTGCAACAATAATATGTATTCAATCCAGTTTATAGTTCTTTTTTTGTTGTTTGCAGTTTTAAAAAGAGTATTTGAAACTGATGAGTCGACATAATGAAGCGGTAAAATTTTATTTTACTTTCGTAGTTATGTTCTTTTCATTTCTCATTTTATGTTTTGAAGTAGCTTAAATAAGCAAATTAATACTTAAAAACGAAAAATTTCAATGGTAAAAAAGTTTTTGTTTTTAATTGCCCACTTAAACCATTCTTTAAAAAAGAAGCATAAATATTTTGTTTGATTCCTTAATGAAGAGTAAAAATACTCTGCATGCCCAGTGAAAAAATTTTTACATTTATTTTACAGGTGTGCTGAGATTAAAAAACTGGTAATTTAAAATGAATTTTTATTGTATTACTTAGAATTTAAACAAATTCTTTTTCAAAGTGAATTGTTTTACGTCTGGTTTCAAAAATAATTTAACGTTTATTTTTTAGAATAATAGAGCATTATTTCTCCGATTTTAACTAATTAACTCTTTTATAATTTTCTTCTTAAAAGAAGCATCAACAATTCAAGGAAAAAAGTCGTAAAACAGTTTTCTTGAGTTATAAATTTGTTACTGAACCTAAAAATAAGCCTAATCTAATTATGCAGTAGTATAGTTTATTTTAGAAATAAAATTTTTAAAAAAATTAATGTGGTCTTAAAATTGAAGATTAGCTCTTTTCTTCCGGTGCACCATGTTGTACCAGCGTAAGCAAAAGGTTAATGGGAAAGAGCGGTTTATGTCCATAAAAGCTGATGCGGAGTATTTGTCTACAGTACGGAGAATCTTCACTGTATAATAACTAAGGCCCGGATTTTGATGACATTTGCATTTTTTTGCCTTTTCGGACATTTTTTGTCCTTTAGAGCATTTTTTGAGATTTATAGGGCATTTTCTTTAAAATTTTGGGGCGTATTTTGCATTTTAAAGCATTTTTTAAATTTTTTCATAATTTTTTCTAATTTTTATTATTTTTTATAATTTTTTATTATTACACTGGCTTCCAAACAATGAAGAAAATCTCTAGGATATTAACAGGTGAAGCAACATCTTTTCAAATTGAAGAAGAATTGTCAGTAAGTGTGACCGTCCTTTTCAAGTACGCACCAATAACATCAGTAGACGTTGAAAGAAGCTTCTCCTGGTATAAAAATTTGCTTTCAGACAAGAGACGCTCGTTTACATTTCAAAATATTAAAAAAAAATTTAATAATCCACTGTAATTCTGATATTTAGTAGTATTATGAGATGGAAGTTGTTATATTCATTTAAGTTTCTATACAAAATGAAAATGTTTTGGTGTCAATATATTTTCCTTTTTCTTGTTATTTTAGGATATAAAACATATTTTTCAAACTTTAATGAACGTAGAACAAGTACTACATTGCTTCATATTTTTTTGAAACGACTCATAATAATTTTAAAGAGTAAAACATTGTTTTAATTCAATATTTTCACTTCTATTTAAGTCATGTCATAAGGCATTTTTAGCGCAATTTTCGCATTTTAAGGGCATTTTTTGCACTTTTAAGGGCATTTTTGCAGTTTGTAAGGGCATTTTTTGCACTTTTTAAGGGCATTAATTTAGATTTTTTAGGTCATCAAAATCCGGGCTCTAATAATAACTTTCGCGGATTCTGTTTTTCCTTTTTATTGATTTATAAAAATTTAGTACTCCTCAAAATGCAGCAGGTTGTGATACAATCGTTATTTTTTAGAAACAAACCACAAAAACCGTTTTTTCCTCTTGATCTTCAATTATGGTTTTGAAAATATTACTAAGATATTCTTCCGAGTGTTTTAAATAAATAATGAAATATGTATAGTGACGTAATCAGAAATCAGAGCATTGATGAAAATTAGCCAAGTGCTTGATTCGGGAGTTCCCTTATATTTTGGGTAGGATTCAAAATTACTAGGCTAGAGAGATGAGCCTTGATTGTCGTAAACTCAGAATTGTGTTCAACACTAGTTATAAAAATTAAGGTAAATTAAAATAAAATAATTATCAAAAAAATTTTGAATATTCATGAATATTTCTGAAAGTATTTTTTATTTAAAAGTATTTTTTCATCACCTTTTTAGCGGAATCAACATTTTTAAATATAAAATTGATTTTATTAAGAAAAATCTATAATATAAAGTAGCATTCAATTAATTTCTCATGTAGAATTCAATTCATTACGCATATATTTAACAGCACCTTAAGCTGCTCTCCGTAAAGGTTTTGCTAATCATTGTCATACAACTCATATAATTTACGTAAAGTACAATTATCCCCTATATCAGGGGT
The DNA here is from genome assembly GCF_043381705.1 of Parasteatoda tepidariorum. Taxonomy (NCBI): domain Eukaryota; kingdom Metazoa; phylum Arthropoda; class Arachnida; order Araneae; family Theridiidae; genus Parasteatoda; species Parasteatoda tepidariorum. The sequence continues at coordinate 7,676,819 of NC_092204.1, forward strand.
GGCCAAGCTCCTTAATAGTCGAGCCAATTTTTGAAAATCTGAAATTTTTCGCGAACCGCAATTAAATACGTATTTAAAAGGTATGCAAAAAAGGTATTAACATTTTTTTACAGAAATTATATTTATTGAAAACATGTAAATAAAAGTACAAAATATGTGTATTGAATTCAAATATTAAAAATTAAACACATTTATTTTACTTCTTTTGATAATTGTTTAAAATTTGGTGAATAATTGGTGACAGCACTTCTCAGTAATTCATTCAGATGCTGTTTAGTTAGTTAAGACTGATCGGTGTTTGGATTTCACGAATTTTAAAGTGGAATAAAATGATTCACATAAGAACGTTTTTTCGAATATTGAAATAATTTGACGAGCAGACTTCTTTAATTCAGGATACTTCGATTCTGGTACAAATTTCCAAACTTCTGAACATACGGAAATATAATAATTTTTTTAAAAATATAATAGCACAAAAATGAAAAGAGAACTCGGGTACATTTATCGAGAGCCACAAATAATCTTTCAAACAGCCGCATGTGGCTCGCGAGCCGTAGTTAGCCACCCCTGCCCTATATCTTCATAAAACATTGCAGCATCCTTGAAAGCATTTAAGATAAATAAAATGCAACCACATTTAACCCAAATTTTACCGTGTTAAGTTCCCTTACTGTGATGCTGTTGTTTTTCTTTCTAACTGACTTGTCTAGACCCTTTTCATTAACAGCCGTTGTAACACTCTGTTATAAGTTCTAGATTTTATTTATTTACTATTTGAGTATATATAACTTGTAAGCTAGATTTCAATTTAGTCAAAATCTGGTTACTTAATCGAGTGAAACCGCTTCGAACAATCTTTCGTTGTTTTTGAATTCCATCCATTATATTATTAATTCTTCTTAAAATCACGTCCTTGTTCACCATAAAAAGTTAAGAGACTCTAGCCAGAAAGTGCAATATTCTGTCGTTCTCTACTAAAAACTACTACTTAACTAAAATAAAATTATTCTGACTCCATCCTTGCAAAAAACAAGAAACATAACACTTTTATTTTAACACAAAAATCTGTTCTATAATATCACAATAGAACCGATGCTACAAAATCTAACTTAAGGTCTGTGTACACGTTCCAAGTTCTTGAATCCCAGTTATTGGAGGAATTTCTCTGTCCAAGAAATTGGATGATTCGTTGACACTATCCAAGTTCTTGAATGTTACTGATGGGTCGGAAGAAAACCTTGCAAACCTTGTTCATAGTCAACATTATAAAATAATACTTGCATATGTTTAAAATTACTAAATAAATTAAAATAAAA
>NC_092204.1:7678634-7697750 GCF_043381705.1 Parasteatoda tepidariorum
TAGTTGGGGTATTTATCATATTTCTAGCAAGTGCAATGCTGTGTTTAATAGACAAACTTAACTTAGTCTTAATCAGGCTCCACAGCCTGGCACTTCAGACGCAAGGGGATCATGAAATGATCTTATGTTCTCTTATATTTAAGTCATTAAGACTTAAATATAAGCTGTGATGTCTATGGGGATAACGCGTTTGCCTTCCAATAAACTAACCGGACTCTAATCCCAGCAAAGGGTGGTCGATACGAGCTCTGCATCCGGATTGCACAGAACACAGTGCTAACGTAAAATATTCTCAGTGGTAGACGGATTAGAGTCACCTTGTCGTCAAGCTAACCGTGAGAAGTTTTCGTGGTTTTTTTCTCTCCATGTAACGCAAATGCAGGTTAGGTTCATCAAAAAGTCATCCACGAAGAAAAATAGAAAGGAATAAAAATTAATTATACATGTTTATCACTGAGTAAAAGTACTTTCGAGTCACATTGGTCTTTTACAAAATTTCAAATTATAAAATATTAGAAAAAGTATTCTAAATTTATATGGTTAAAATTACTGTAAAATTTATTTTCGCACCGCTTCAAAAACATAACAGTTATCACAAATAGACATGCTAACTACACTGGTGTAAGAACTAAAGAGAATTTGCAGACTTGGTCGATTATCTCTAGAACTACTGATTTTAATGAAATTTCATTTGTACATACATTGATGCAATACAAAACAAATAACTATTCAACAATTGTAATACACACGCATCGCCGTGCGTCCCACTCGTTGGAATCGGAAGGTATGAAACAGCGGTTGCAGAATAAACAAAAAAAAATGGGTTAATTGGGGGTAGGGTCCCCTCTTACAGATATGCAGGCATTGCAGCGTGATTTCATACTTGAAATAAGGCAGTTTAACATTTCCTGTGTGCAATTGGCCTGAATTCTGCTGTGGCAAATTTCCTACCTTCCGACTCCAACGAGTGTTACGCACGATGATGCGTGTGTATTACAATTGTTGACTGGTTATTTGTTTTGTATTGTATCAATGTATGTACAGATCAAATTTCATTGAAATTGGTCCAATAGTTCTAGAGATAATCGACCAAGTCTGCAAATTCTCTTAATTTCTTACACAAGTGTATTTTCAATGTAACTTTCAAAGGATTTTCTACGATGTTCATACATTATGATTCTTTAGCTTTAACCCANATTTTCCAAGTGTTCTGGACAATGTCTTAATGTGATTTCAATTAAAATATTTGGGAATAATTTTTTTTTCAATTAAAACTTGTCAAATAAAGACTAAATTTCATTCTAACGAACATTGAATTCAGAGTTCGAATTAATCGGAACTGTTGTGTGGTATATCCTCTGTGAATGCTGCAAAACTTTAGTGAAGATGATTGCAAATCGCTCATTAATTTTGACACTATTCGCATTAGACAAATACCAAATTTTTCCAGTCACTTTAGATTGTGAAAAGGTGTCTGAAGCTTGGACTAAAATGTATGAACATGAAGCTATAGATGGATAAATCGGAGCAATACTAAAATTTAGGTAGCTTAAACTTTATTAATATTAGGCTTTAAACGTGTAAAAGATATGAAAAAAGAACCTTAACAGTATAGTGAACCGAGTCCGCCAATGGCAGTTTTACCTATCCATTATTTTCCATAAAAATTTTTAGATGGCAACCTTAATTACTTCTATTATATTTTATTTTCATCAGTCACTTATTGTTGTTATTAAGATAGTGTTAATGTTTGAGCACTCAAAAAAATTTTTCAAACCAAGTTCTTATAATTTTGTAAGTTTAAATTTTTTTTTAAATATTGTAGAATATTGTTAAAAAATACCGTTCTAAAAAGACAAAAACATTTATTAAAATAAAAAAAAGAAACTCACAATATTAAAATTAAGGAATTATATATTTTGCAGTACTTCACGTCTACAACACCTCTAAGATAATCTAACACTTCGTCTAAGGGCGCTGGTTAAACAGTATAATATATCTAAACGATTAATATATGTGACAAAAATAAATAAATTAATAAATAAAACTACTCAAAAAGTAGCCTTAAAAGATCGTTTGGGTACCTTTAGGAGTTGAAATAAATACTTATTTAAAAAAAATATATTATATTCGTCAGAAGTGATTTGTATGTAATTATTTCTCTATATGAATTAAACATTATTTGCTTAAAATTTTTACATAAATTTAAATACCCCAGTCTTTTTTCAACTATATAATTCAACATATTTCAATATTAAAATTATTGTAATTGAGACACAATAGCACACATATCTAAGTATTGTTGTCAAACTTTTCCACAAAAAAAAATATCATTCTTGTATAAAACTTTAAAGTAAACTATAAAATTAATCGTATGCTATTAGAACTATAACAATGATTTTAATTATTGTTGTGAAGATAAAATTGTTTTTAACAATAACGTGCTTAAATGTTACTTCCATTATTAACATGTCAAATCAGTTATTCTTTAGCAGTCAAAGCTAGTTGGTGAGATCGAAGACAGCAAGAGAAATGTAGGTTATTTTTGTACTGAAAATACTTAAATTGATAAATTATTGGTAAAACATTTTATTTATTTTCATAACATTAAGTAGAAATAGGTTTTTTTTTAATTATAAATGCTTATCAAAAAGCTGTGCTACATCTTTATAACTAACAAAGAAGATAATTTAGAGAATAAGTCAATATGACTGATAGGGTAGTAAATTTAAGAATTAACAACAATTTTAAAGCCATATCATGTAAAATTATGAAACTCCTTATAATAATCAAATAATTTCGTCTTTTCAGTTAAAAAGTATTTCTCTCACATTTTGTTATCAATTTTAATACCGATTTCATTTCTATCGAATATTACAAAAGCATTCTTTTAAAGAATAATAAGCTAAATTAATTTAGAATGCATCATTTTAAAGAATAATAATTTACTTGAAAATCAGTTATTTTTACAATAAGAAGTAAGACCTAATCAAATCCTAGTACCGTTAAATGTTTTGCCTTTAAAAATCCGTATTTAATAAAAAATATTGCTCTAAATAAACTAAATGAATTAAAATTAGAATATAATTTAATTGTATTAGACATAAATTGAAACTGTAGCGATCATTATTTCATAATATTATTAAGATTCCCTATAATATGGCTTCGAATACCACTAGTATTATTGTCAAAACGTATAATCAAAAAAAAAAATTTATTTTCACCTACATAAATGATGGTTTCAATAGTTTATGCTCTAAAATTAGAAATTTTACGATATATTAAAAATCAGTACTAACTTATTTGGGAAGATAGGTAACAACCTATTTTCACATTAGCAATGTCTACATATCTACAATATCCACATTATTATGTTAAGAACCTTTCACCACAATGTTTATTACCTCGCTACAAATAGCTCCTATTATCGCAATACATAATACATCTCCGATTATACAACATGACAACAAAAGTTTCGTGAATTTTTAAGGCCCACCGAAAGCGGCTTACTGGTTTAAAGGAGTTTAACCCCTTTTGTGGCCAGCAGTATTAAAGGATGATCCGCTTTCAGTAAATATCACCTTTCAAATATTGCTCATTTTCTAAATGAAACAGAACCTTAATAATAGATTTATTTTTGGACGCTTCAAAATATTATCAGTAAAATCGAGATAATATTATTATCAGTAAGATCTTCAACATCTCTTATTACGTTTTCACAAGCCGGAGGTAATACTTCAAACAAAATCACTTCCCCAAATCATTAAAACACTCTTCTTCAAATGAAACGGCAATAATGGCCCTTTTAACCATGCAGTGCGTTAAAACCCATATTAGCCGTCGGTAAAGAACCAATGAGGAAAAAAATGAAAGCGAAGTCACCAAAAAACAGCCAATAAAGGAAGGTGGGATATTTTCTCACTAAACCCTGAAGATATTATAGGCAAGAAGGAAATTAACAAAAAGAGTAAACTATAATCAAGTGACATAAATAACTCCTGTGTGGGAATAGGGTAAATCGATATTCTCATCCTGATATCGAACTTCATCTTTATGTATTTCCATTAGGGGTGCTCACTTGAGTTAACATGGTGTGAAAAAATTTACTTAAGGTGAAGGAACCAAGATATATATATTTTTTTTGATTGCTCAAAACAAAAATATAAGGCAAAGGGGCACATGCAGCTGTATGTAAGCTAATAGTAAGAATATAAAAGAATATAGCTGTGTAACAGAAAGCTTGAGAGGAAAATACGGGGTTTCATCTTAGGCAACAAAAAAAAGGGGTGGGAGAAATATGTGACCTTTCAAACTCTAACTCTCATTTCAACAAAACTGACCGGATGCAAGAAGAGAGTTTCTAAGGCAAATTAGCAAGAGTTTTACATCTTTTTAAGCTGGGAGATGGCTCCCAGAGATGGTTTCGGTTTACAAAAGCTGCTTACAAAATAGGGGTAAGGAATTCTTTTGGTAAATAAGGTAATGCATGATTTAGAAAGAAGTGCGAAATAAAATGTGGATAATAAGCAAGAATATTGTGCAATTTAAACATAAAGTGCATAATGAAAAAACTCCGCATAATGAAGGCAACTCCGTAGCCTTGTAATTTTGAAGCAATCTAGACGACAAGGAAACTCCTGGATCAGTACCCCCAGAGGTTTGATTTGTCATGGGAACATGGAGTGATTCGACAGATTTAACTTGCATCAATCACCATTTACTACACTTCGGTCGGCGGGTATCGAACCCATGACCTCTATTACATGGGCCCAGTGCCCTACCAACCAGGCTATCTTGGCCGAAGTTTATCAATATGTACACATTTAGTGGGTGAATGAGGATTAGCAAGCAATAAAATTTCAAAAATATAGGAATTAATTTTTTATACAATGGTGTAAGGACCAATTAATGTTTGTTTGAATATATATGAATCTTTCAGATAGACAATGTCATTAATTTGAACCTTTCGAAGGTTAGACTTCGGTAGTTGTCTATTGTTTTGGTTATCTTGTTATGTTAGGAGGTAATCAAAAGCAATTTCGAAAGCTGTCTTCGATTGCTGCAGAAGTAAATCAAGATAATGAGCAGTGTCAAGCTTTTCTTCTTGAGTACTAGGTTAAAATATGTCAAAAAGAGAAGATAAGTTTCTACCAAAATGTAAGAGATTAGGACTGAATCCAGTTGATGTGAGTACAGATGCATTGTACATGTGTTGGTGTACTGTTATTGCCAAATCGAAACAGACATTTCTTTCTTTTAATGTCCTAATTGTGTGTGTGTAGATTTGATAGAGGTATTGGTTCGCTCTGATTCAGCATTTCCGGTCTGTGCCTGTGTTGTATGTGTTAATTTTATTCCTAGACATGTTAATTTGAAGACATATTTCATCGTTGAATTGAGTACCTAGATGAGTTTAAGTAAAGGCTGGTCTCCCATGATTGTTGATGGAATTAGTGAAGTGTTTCATGATATAATTTGTGGCTAAGTTATTCAACGCGTATATAACAAAGTATTCAGCAAAGTGATCGATGATAGTTAGCACATAAACTCCTTGAACAGGATCTAAGATGTCAAGGGAAATAAACCGTCCTGGGGATGTTGGAATCCACTGACTAAGAAATGGGGCTACGATGTATATTTCAAATACAAATGTCAAAATATATAACATAGTTTCCGCCGTCGGAATAAAGGTTTTTTTCAAAAAATACTTTTCAGTAGGAAATTTATAGATTTTATCGAAACCAAAATGAAAAAAGTGAGCAATGTGCAGAGCCTTAGATTTCAAAGACTGGAGAAGAACAATTTTTGGTTATAATTTTTTATCAGAAATGAACATAAGAATTCAATTTGGGGATTAATCAAAATGATTTAAGTTTACGTGAGTCTAATAAAGATCTCTCCTTAAGAGATTTGATTATTTCCGCAGTATTTGAATCAGTTGTTTTCTCATAAGGAGTTGTTTGAATAGAAATTTCATTAGCTAGGTCAATTAATGAAGCCGAAAATTGTGTAGACTGTTCAACGTCGGTTATAATTAAACTGAACTGTGATAAGAACATTATCACAGTTAAACAGAAGGATTTTATATCTTAATGGTAAATTTAAAAGTAATAGGACTAACATTAACAATCACTGTCGTGTTTAACAATTATTTAACTGTTGTTGAACAGCTGACCCGATTACGACTGCTAATATTCAACTACGTAGTCTTGTAATTTTGAACCCAATCCAAAAGACAAGGGAATTCCTGGATCAAATATTGGGGGAAATTTGCCTTCGTGGAGGACTTTTTGACGGAACTAACCCTCATTTAAGAAGATCTCGAGACCCTTACACAGTTAGCCAAACGGCAAAGGGACGTTTACGTCGGCACTGTGGTCGGTGCAAGCCGGATACGGATTTCGTATCGACCAGATATCTCTGGGATTCGAACCCAATTCACCTCACTAGAAGGCGAAGGCTCTAGCCCATGTGCCATCGCTGCTACCTTTGCTACATATACTAGGCTCACTTTAAAATTTAAATTTTCAAAAAAAAACATCAAATTCCGCACCTTGTTGCAACTTTGTTTATATTCACCGATTCACTTTACTGCTCATTATGATGGTTAGTCCAGTTTAATGCACATGATAGCAAATTTTTTTTCCTGCCAACATTCCGCATGGGCATGCATTATGTCTTGAGTTGCCTCTTCTTGTCATCTCGGTTTTACTTATCTATTATTTCCCATAAAATTCTATCTTTGGCAACTTTTATTACTTCTGATATATTTTAATATCATCATTAACTTATTGTTGTTATTAATATAGCTTCAGCTTCAAGAACCTAAAAGAATTTTTTCCAACGAAGTTTTTATTGAAAATTATGTTTTTAAAATTGTTTTAAATGCGGAAGAATATAGTCAGAATATTATCGTGCTAAATACACGAAAATATTTATCAAAATAAAAAAAAGGAACTCACATTTACTTATGAAATTAAATTCAGGTGCTAATTTTTGCTGCACTTTTTACGCTAACAACACAGCTACGATAATCAAACACTTTGTATAAGGGCGCTGATTAAACAGTATAATATATCTAAACGGTTAATATATTTGACAAAAATAAATAAATGAATAAATAGAGCTATATAAAAAATAACTTAACAAAACCATTAGGGTAATTTTACAGAGGTTGGAATATATAATTATTGTAAAAAAATATTATATTTGTCTGAAGGGATTTATATGTAATTATTTCTGTATATACATGAAACATTATTTGCTTAAAATTGTTATATAAATTTAAATCTCCCAGACTTTTTCCAAATATATATATAATTCTACCTATCTCAATAAGAAAATCATTATAATTTAGATAAAGTAGCAAACTTATCTGAGTATTGTTGTCAGTATTTTTCAACAAATAAAAATTCATTGTTGTTTAATATTTTAAAGAAACTCGTAGAATTAACCTTTTACAAATGAAACAGTAATAATGACTTAAACAATGGTTTTAATTTTGTTAACAATAAATGTAACTTTTCAAGTCATTTATACTTCAGAAGTCAAGCTAGTTGGTGACCAGAAAAATGTAAGTTACTAATGTTAAATGTTCGTATTCAAAATAGTTTATTCGTCAGAATATTGGGGAAATATTTCATTAAATTCGTAACATTACGTAGAAATCATTTTTCTCAATAACAAATGCTTAATCAATAGCTGTGCGAAATTTTTATAGCTAGCAGACAAATTTTGGTGAATATTAGAACTGATTTGGAAAGGAATGTTTGACTTAACATCAATTTTAAAGCCATATATGGAAAATCTTTGAAACTCTTTATAATAATCGAATAATTTTATTTAAGTAGTTTTCTCACATTTTTGTTACCAATTTAAGTACCGGGTTTACTTCTATCGAAATTTTACAAAAACATTATTTTAACTACAAAAGCATTTTAAAGAATAATAATTTACTTAAAAATGAATTATTTTTAGCATACGTAGTAAGTAGCAATCAAAGATAGTAGTACCATTATATACTTTCTTTATATAAATCTAATTTAATAAAAAAACTAGTGTATAAATAAATTTAATTAAAATTAAATTATAATTGAATTGTATTTGAAATAAATAAAAACTGTAATAATCATTATTTCATAATATTAAGATTACTTATTAATTGGCTTCGAAGATTAGTAGTATTATTGCCAAAACGTATTATTGCACTGAATTTATTATCACCAAAAAAATATTGTAATTTGACCAAAATAAATGTTGATTTCAATAGTTTAAGTAATAAAGTTAATATTACGATATATTTAAAAATCAGTGCTAACTCATTTGGGAAGATAGATTAAAACCTATTTTAGATATATTAAGCTAAATTAAAACACATTAGCTATATTAAGTACCTACATTAGCATATTAGATACCTTTCACCACAATGTTTATTACTTATTACCTTAATACGAATAGTGCCTACTGTTACAATACATTATGTATGACCGATTACATAATAAGCCACTAATAGTTTGGTGAATTAGTACATATATTAGTACATATATTATATATTATTATATTAGTTTATTAGTATTGATAGGGAAATAAATTTAGGAGTTAAGAGCAATTTTAAGGCCATATGTGCAAAAATTTTGAAACTCCTGTAGTATCCAAATAATTTTTGTCATTCCAGTTAAAAAATACTTTCCTTACATTTTTATTACCAATTTTAATACCGAATTTACTTGTATCGAATATTACAAAGCATTTTTTAAAAAGAATAATAAGTTAAATTAACTTAAAAATTATCCTTTTAAAGATTAAGAAGTTAACTAAAACAAAATCATTTTAAAGAATAATAATTTACTTGAAAATGAATTATTTTTAATATTAGAAGTAAGTATATTAATCAAAGATTAGTACAGTTAATTGTTTTATGTATATAAATCGCACTAAATTAAAAAAATATTGCTCAAAATAAATTAAATTAATTCAAATTAGATTATAATTTAATTATATTAGTCATGAATTAAAACTGTGGCGATCATAACATTATTAAGGTTACTTATAATTTGGCTTCGAATACTACTATAGTATTATCGCCAAAACGTATTATAAACAAAATAAAATTTTAATTTGACTTTTATAAATGATGGTTTCAATACTTTATGTACTAAATTTAAAAATTTTACGATATATTAAAAATCAGTATTAACTCATTTGGGAAGATAGGTTAAAACTTATTTTTATATTGGCAATATTAAGGTGCCTACTCCATATTGAACAATATTCAAATAGAAATATTATGTATTCCAGATTTAAATTCTTTGGTAATAAATCTCTAAAAATATAATTAAATATAATTAAATAAAAAATAACTATTTATTATATAGAGACTTTTAAAGCAAGTTTTATTTGCTCAAATTTGTTGCATATATTTATTATAATTGTCCTTAGTAATATGTCTTCGTATATATATTTCGTATATAATATAATATTTCGGACATTCACCAAAGCGATTTATTTGATTGTCAACATTCACCGGTGAAAGTCAACAACCACCGATTTCGGTCATTCACAGTAACATGCACATCATTTACATAATAACCTCATCAGGACGATTATTTCATACTTTGCCTGAATAGCATCCGTCATTTCAAAAAATAATTGGTTCTTGTTGGCGATGATTTCGTAAGGCGATAAAGAATCATGCATAGTACAGGTAAGGAAGATATTAACCTCAAATGAAAAGTGTATGAATACCCCAAAGAACCCTTATTCTCCGATAAAAAGAAGTTGCACAAACAAGTATTAATAAGCAACAATAAGAGATTGAGCAAATTATTACCAAATAGAAAATAAAAATAAATAAAAATTATATTAAAAAATAGATTTCAACTTCATGAAAAATAATTTTAAAATTTTCATCAGAAAGTAATAAAATTTTAAAGTATATTGAAATTTGGTACTTCCAAGTGTGAAGGAGGCGTAAGACTTATTGTTGTTGTTGACATATACCTGCCTGTTTTGGCTGAGGGGGAACGATAGTTCTTATTTTCCAGTGGCGCCATCTATGTATTATTAATTAATGAAATTATGAAGGATTTTTTTTAAATATGAATTTAATTTATAAACATTGTGAAATATTTTTAAGACCAGTAAAAAATTTGTTTTTAGAATCTATGAATATTATGAATGATAAATAAGCAAAAGAGAATCAATTGCAGACCTAACTTTATCTAGTTCTAATCATACCATCAGAAATATTATCAGAAATACGAATTACAATACAAATTTGTTATAAAAATACAAATTGGTTGGTTTGGTATATTTTTCTTAAAATTGACAATTACATATAAGTCATACAATATCATTTACATATAAGTCAAAATGTAATTTTTAAGATTTTTAAATGTAATTTTTAAAGATTAATTTTGGTTTGTATAGATACAAACCAAAATTATTGCATCTTAATAAATGGCTTATTTTATTTAAAATCATACAATATTTTTTGTAATTATGTGCTGTTTTAATTACAGAAAAGCCAAAAGCATAGATAAAATCAAATTTAAGTACTACTAGTTTATAAAATGCTTTAAATAACTAAATTTTTATTAAAAAAATTTCACAATTTTAAAACTAAGGAAATAAAACTTTTGTCTAAACTCCGATGTCTAATATAATGCTAAGATGAGTTGATATTAAATAAAGGCGAGGAGGTTTTTTAAAAAAAAGAGGTTGCTTTCGTACTAGAATACTTCAATGGAGAGAATTCATTATTCTGACATAATTCAACGTGTTAACGAATTTCTTTATTATTTAAATATAGCATTATAAAGCAAATATTAAAAGTTAAAAAAAAACATTCTGACTATCCATTTTATTAACAAATTAAATATTAAATTAACTGTTATTTGAACAATAAATAAGAATATCCAAAAGTTGTTGTCAATGTTTCTTCAACAAACGAGAATTTATTTTTGTATAAAAATTTAAGGCAGATTCCAGTTATTCCAACAATTCAACGAAATACTTTAACAATTGAATAAAAAAATTCTCTTTCAATTAATTACAAGTTACGTCGTTTATTGTTCAGAATTCCATTCGCCATTCAAGTCCGCAAGAAAAATGTAAGTAGTTTCACTTTATATTTTTTTTAATTATTTTATTATTAAATGTTTAATGATTTGGGTGACAATTTTTACTAAATGTGTGTTTATAAAAATAATTTTAAAATTCAGAATTTTCGGTATAGCGTTACCACATGAACGAAAAAAATACCAAATAAATTGCTTATATAGCGCATATTTTGGTTTTATTAAAAAGAATTATGTTTTATTTTTTGCCGATATGTCATAACGGTAATTTTACCATATTCTTTTTCTACCCGTAATAGCTGGTACTAACTTTAATGACTTTAAAAGTACGTAATTGTCAATTATTACCCTCAATAAAGCAAATATGATCAAATATTTTTCTTGCATATTGTAAAAAATTTTGGAGTATCTGAATTGCGAAAATGGCGGCAAGAAAATTGTGTTTCGCCAAATTCTCTCCAATACCCTAAAACCTGTCAAAGTTTGTTTCGCACTTTTTTTTTGACAAATTTTATTTCAACCTGGAAAATTATTGTATTACATATTTTGTATAATAATGCATTAAAATAATTTAATTTTGCGTTTTACCAATTTATAAGAGTGGTATTTAATAAAATAATGAATGTTTTGAAATAAGTAGTAAGCATATGTTTAATTCTATTAAAAGACCTTTTATTTTTATGTATCAGTATAAATTTATAAACAACTGGTGCTTCAAAAATATTAATTATATTCTCGAATTCAAGTACTTAGCCATATTTTATTCAGATCTTCAGTGAGATTGATTATTACTTGAATTAAACAAAATACAGAATCATTAATATTTGTCATAAAAAACTAACTTATGATATAAACAAATGTAAACATTACATTTTTGTGGAGCATTAGGCAGAAAATCTGGCACTAATCCTTTTAGGATGCCCAAAAAAAACTATATTCAAAGTATCTATAGGTACCAATATTAGTATAATTATTACTTGAATTTAAAAAAATGCAGAATCATTAATATTTGTTATAAAAAACTAGCTTATGATTAAACAAATGCAAAAATTACATTTTTGTAGAGTCTTAGGCAGAAAATCTGGCGCTATTTCGTACAGGAAGCCAAAAAAACTATATTCGAAGTATTTCTAATAGGTACCAATAATAGTAAGTTAGCTATTTACTTCACAGTGAAAGCGAATATTATACGTCACCATATTACGAGTATTATATCTTGCTAGTATGAATTAATTTTTATAAGCATCAAAAATTGTTTGGCTATTTTTACTGTTTCTGAAAACATGCAAATAACCAAAAATTACTTTACATATACGAAACACATGGCAAGTTTAAGGCGTTTGGCGATTTCTTCTCAGAAAAGTTTTAAGATATTGCAATCAAACTTACTGAAATAAACTAAATTTAAGTGGCATTAGCTCTGCATTTTAAAGTATCATTAAAATCAAGCTATCTCTAAGTAATCAAAACAATAAAGTCAAAAATGAAAAACTTAAAGTTTCAAAAAATTTTGAAAACACTAAGAAAATCTTAAATAAAAACATAAGTATCAAAATATGTACAATTTTTAAAACCGCGAAATTGTATCACTACATTTCGAAGCAAGTATGAGATTATAAAAATATCTGAAAGTATGAGATTATCAAAAAAACATTGATTCCACAAAAAATGACAGTTTAATTGACCTTAACAATTTGGCCAATTTTAATTATACACGAGAGGCATTGACCAGAACTACTTAATCATTACTTCATAAAAGTGCTAAATAAATATATTTTTTTTTGCTTGTTTCATACATTTTGGTTACCAATATTTTATTTTTTTGGTTACCAATTTCTAATTACCAATTTGGAAAATTACTATATCACTCGTTTATATTTACTTTTATCAAAGACGATAAATACAGAACTTAAAGAAAAACACGTTCTAAAATGATTTATTTTTCATAAAAGATACATGAAGTAAAAAAATTTTTGGAGAGTAAAATGCTCTTTTTTATATACCGCATTTCATAATAAAATTAAGTACTTTGAATAAATAAAAATTATTTTCTCATTTCAAATATACACCACTTATTATGTCATACTTTAATTAAGGCTACTTATTCTCCGATTAAAAGAAGTTGCACAAACAAGCATTAGTAATCAACACTAAAATTGAGCAAAATATTACCAAATAAAAAACAAAACTAAATAAAAATTATGTAAAAAATAGATTTCAACTGTATGAAAAATAGTTTTAAAATTTTCATCATGAAGTAATAAAATTTTAAAATATTTTGAAATTTGGTACTTCCAAGTGTGAGGGAAGCGTAAGACTTATTGTTGACGCATGCCTGTTTAGGCAGAAGGGGTGCGATTGTTCTTGTTTTCCAGTGGAGCCATCTATGGCCAAGAATTCGACTTCTGCCACACCATACGTCGCACCAGTTTCAACCCATTCATACATCCATTCATTCATCCACAGATCGTAATTTTGACCTGAATCAGAGAACGATCGATCTCCAATCCAGTACCCCCAGAGGTATTGATTTATTATGGGAACATGGAGGACTTTTGAGACTCGACAGATTTAACGTGTATCAGTCACTTTACTACACCGGCTGGTGTACTGTCTTCGGCCGGTGGGGTTCAAAGCCACGAACTCTCGGACATGGGCCCAGCGCCCTACCGACCAGGCTATCCCGGCCCCTAAGACTTATTGCCACAATATTCATGCTAGGTGCTGCGAATATCTATCTGACGATACTTATTTTGTAAAATTTAGAATGTCCATTGAAGGTTAAATAGAAGCATTTTATATTTTGATGAATTTGGGAGCAATAGAATCAAAATTAGCAGTCTCTGCCATGATTAACTATTACTTGGTCATTTGCCACCTTTTTCAATGCTACCTTGGCTACATTGAGCAAAATAATAACATTGAAAAATATAAATTTAAATGACACAAATATGTCCGTTAACGAGAGTTCAAAAAAAAAAAAACAATGAATTCAGCACCTTGTTTGTAAATTTCAACCCGATCCACTTCTTTGTCTAACACACCATGAAAAAACAGCTCAACTAAATGATTTTCACTCCATATTAATACATGTGATAGCGAATTTTCTTGTTATTCATATCATTTTTACCAAACTTTCAAACAAAAAAAGTGTTTTGTCTTGATTTGGCTCTTCCAGCTATCTCTGTTTTATTTATATATTTTTTGCCATAAAAGTCCTTCTTAGACAACCTTTAGTATTTATAATATATATCACCATTCACTGATTGTTGTTATTAATATAGCGTCATGTTCTAGAACTGAAAATAATTTTTTACAGCAAGGTTTTTTCGACAAGTATATTTTTAAAAATTTTCTAAAAATACCGTGCTAAATAGACGAAAATAATTACTAAAGTAAAAAACTCACAATATTAAACTCTAACTGCTTAGTTTTGTCGTTCTTCTTACGCTACAACACTTCTAAGATAAGCTAACATTTTGTGTAAGGGCGTTGGTCAAACATATATCTAAACGGTTAATATATCTGACTAAAATAAATTAATTAATATATAAAGCTAATTAAAAAAATAATTTAAAAGGATCATTTGGGTACTTTTAAATATATCGGAATAAATAGCTATTTAGCAAAAATATTATATTTGTCAGAAGTGATTTACATGTAATTATTTCGGCACATAAGTTAAACATTATTTGCTTAAAAATGTTACATAATTTTAAACACCCCCATCTTTTTTCAAATATATAATTCTACATATTTCAGTATTAAAATACTGAAGTACTTTAGATACAGTAGCAAGTTTATCGAAGTATTGTTGTCATGTTGTAGTCATGCATTGAAGTATTGTTATCCAACAAATAAAAATTCATTCTTGTGTAAAACTTTAAAGNAAATAATTACAAAAGTAAAAAACTCACAATATTAAACTTTAACTGCTTAGTTTTGTCGTACTTCTTACGCTACAACACTTCTAGGATAAGCTAACATTTTGTGTAAGGGCGTTGGTCAAACATATATCTAAACGGTTAATATATCTGACTAAAATAAATTAATTAATATATAAAGCTAATTAAAAAAATAATTTAAAAGGATCATTTGGGTACTTTTAAATAGATCGGAATAAATAGTTATTTAACAAAAATATTATATTTCTCAGAAGTGATTTACATGTAATTATTTCTGTATATACGTTAAACATCATTTGCCTAAATATTTTACATAATTTTAAACACCCCCATCTTTTTTCAAATATATAATTCCACATATTTCAATATTAAAATACTGAAGTACTTTAGACACAGTAGCAAACTTATCGAAGTATTGTTGTCATGTTGCAGTCATGCATTGAAGTATTGTTATCCAACAAATAAAAATTCATTCTTGTGTAAAACTTTAAAGCAAACTCTAAAATAAATCGTCTGAAATTGAAACTGCAACAATGATTTCAACAATGGTGTCAAGGAAAAAAAGTTATTTCAACAATAACGTTCTTAAATTTTACTTCCATTATTAAGTTGTCATTTCATTTATTCTTCAGAAGTCAAGTTTGTTGGTGACACCGAAGTCAGCAAGAGAAATGTTGGTAATTTAAATTCAATTTTATTGACAAATTATTGGTAAAATATTTTTCTTTCATAACATTACGTAGAAATATTTTTTTTTTCAATTCTAAATGCTTCTTAAATAGCTGTGCTACATTTTTAAAACTAGCAAAGCAGATAATTTGATGAAAAAGTATATATGACTGAAAGGGAAATAAATTTAAGAATTAACAGCAATTTTAAAGCCATATGCAGTAAAATTTTTAAAATTCCTGTAATAATCAAATAATTTTGGAGCTCCGGTTAAAAAATATTTTTCGCACTTTTTTGTTACCAATTTGAATACCGAATTTACTTCCATCGAATATCACAAAAAAATTATTTTAAAAAACTAATAAGTTAGATTAACTTAAATAGCATCAATTTAAAGAGCAATAATTTACTTAAAAATCAAATTTTTTTAACATAAGAAGTAAGTACTAACCAAATTGTAGTACCGTTAAACGCTTTACTTAATAAAACAGTATTTAATTAAAAATGCTCTGCATAAATTAAATTAATTTAAATTAAATTATAATTAAATTATAATTAAATTAAATTAGACATAAATAAAAACTTTATACAGTTATTTCATAATATAGGTAAGGTTATTTACTACTTGGCTGAGCAGACTTCTAGTATCATCGCCAAAACTTGTGATAGTACTAAACATATAATCACCAAAATAAAATTTTAATTTGTCGATTATAAATGATGATTTCAATACTTTAAGTAATAAAGTTATAATATTTTACAAACTTTTCACTACAGTTATAATAAGTACCTGCATTTAGAGTATTATGAGCCTTGCGAAACAGTGATTATTACATACTACATAATTACAAATAGAGCCAATTATCACAACATATTATGCATGAATGATTATTCAATACGTTAGCATAGTTCCGCAAATTTTTTGGGACCACCGAAACGGAAGAGTACCGAAAAATCACCACATATGGTGCGAACAAATCTTGAAATCACTTAAAAACAAAGAAGTTTCACTGAATTCTTAATTTAAAATTGAAAATGTTATTTTTTTTTAAATGATGGTCATTTTTGAGAATATTTTTTAAACATAAATTTACATGCTGAAGTTAACTTAAGTGTTTTTGATGATCAAATATTTATTTGCTTGCTTACTTTTCCCTAAAAGTTTAGTATTTGCTTTAAATGTAGTTTGATTTTTTTATTAAATTGTATTACATGAACACCATCTAAAACAGACACAAGACATCGCAAAATGTGTATTAGAGACGTGCCAGATAAATTTTTAATTGGAGTTCGGGGTGCACGGCCTCACAGCTAGTATTCTGCTCTTTGACTTGAAAACACAACATGTTTCTAATGCTGTTGGTTTTGGGATTCTTGCTATCTCCATACCTCAATAAACATAAAGATGATAGTTTCGAGAAAAGTTTTTTAAAATTTATACTAAATTAAAATTTAAAGAATATATTAACATTTTTATTCGTATTTTTTTCTCATTTAATCTTTTCAAAAAATGAATAATCCTTTTTAATTAGAAGATTTCATCTAAAAAAACAAAATACAATAAATTTTTATTTTTTCTGCTGCAGTAGAACCTTTAAAAGAACTCCTGGCTAGTGAATTCATGAAATCACACAAAAGGAGTGAAAATCGAAAATGGCATTTAATAAAGTTATAGAAAGTGGATGTTTAAAGAAATATGGGCTACAAAAAAAAGCTAAGTTTAATTGAATTCTTAATTTTAAATTAGAAAAGTTGTTATTTTTTAAACTGGGGGTCATTCTAGGAGAATATTCTTTAAACAAAAGATTGCATGCTGAAGATAACTAGAGTGTTTTTCATGATCTAATATTTAATTGCTTGCTTAGTTTTTTAACCTAAAAATTAGTAATTGCTTTAAATGGTAACTGAATTTTAATTAAATTCTATTTAACGATCGCCTTCCCTTCTTTGCAGCATTCTAGAACTTTTTTGTCTCAATTATATTTAAATTTCGAAGAGCTTCCAGATATCGCAAAATTTGTGCTAGAGACGTGCAAGGTAAAGGTTTAATCGAAGTTCGGAATACATGGCCTAACAGCTAGTATGCTGATCCGAGATTTGTAAAAAACAATATGGCTCTAGTGCTGTCTATTTTGGGATACTGGCTCTCTCCGTATCTTAAATAACAATATAGATTTCGTTTCGAGAAAAAATTAAAAAAATTAAGATTAACTTTTGTTAAGGGTATCTTTATTTTTATAAAACATTTCACTTCAACTTTAAATTCTCATAGTAATGAAGAAAAATTCCATTTTTTATTGCTCATTTTCAATAGTCCCGTATTAATTTAAAATTTTTTGCTAAGAAGTAAAATCATTTGCCTAAGTATATTGTTATCTAAAAGAGATACAAGATATCGCAAAATTTTGTATTAGAGACGTGCCAGGAAAAGGTTTAATTGGATTTCGGGGTACATGGCCTAACAGCTAGTACTCTGATCTTCGATTTGTAAAAAACAACATGGTACTAGTGCTGTTGATTTAGGGATTCTTGTTATCTCCATACCTGAATGAACATGAAAATAATAGTTACGGGAAAAGTTTTTGAAATTTATACTAAATTCAATTTTAAGGCATATGTTAACAGTTTTATTCGTATTTTTTTCTCCTTAATTTTTATATACAATGAATAATCTTTTTTAATTAGAAGATTTCAATCAAAAACTTTAAACATTAAATTTTTTATTTTTTCTGCTGCAGTATAACCTTTAAATAAACACCTGGCTTGTGCATTCCTGAAATCACACAAAAGGAGTGAAAATCGGAAATGGAATTTAATAAAGAAGTAGATAGTGGGTGTTTAAAGAAGTATGGGCTACAGAAAAAAAAGATAAGTAACACATAATTCTTAATTTTAAATTAGAAAAGTTGTTATTTTTTAAACTGGGGGTCATTCTAGGAGAATATTTCTTAAACGAAAGATTGCATGCTGAAGATAACTAGAGTGTTTTTCATGATCTAATACTTCATTGCTTGCTTAGTTTTTTCCCCTGAAAAATTAGCAATTGCTTTAAATGGAAACTGAATTTTAATTAAATTCTTTTAAACGATCGCATTCCCTTCTTTGCAGCATTCTAGATTTTTTTTTTGTCTCAATTATATTTATATTTCGGAGAGCTTCCAGATATCGCAAAATTTGTGCTAGAGACGTGCCAGGTAAAGGCTTAATCGAAGTTCGGAATACATGGCCTAACAGCTAGTATGCTGATCCGAGATTTGTAAAAAACAACATGGCTCTAGTGCTGCCTATTTTGGGAAACTGGCTCTCTCCGTATCTTAAATAACAATATAGATTTCGTTTCGAAAAAAAATTTAAAAAAATTAGGATTAACTTTTGTTAAGGGTATCTTTATTTTTATAAAACATTTCACTTCAACTTTTAGTTTTCATAGTAATGAAGAAAAATTCCATTTTTTATTGGTCATT
>NC_092204.1:7698250-7700120 GCF_043381705.1 Parasteatoda tepidariorum
AGCTGGTTTAAATATTATTTAACCATAAAGATAATTTCTTCTTCGAGAAATCTTTTACTTCTAGAAATCTTTTATGTCTTTTTACTAGCTATTTTAACAAGAAGATCTTCATAGTTATTCATTTTATTCTTATTTTGGAAAGGTTTTTAAGTTTTAAATCGGATGCTGGTGACCTCAATTCCTAAGCGAAAAGGGGACTCTTTTTCATAATAATTTTACAGCGATATTGAAGAGATATTAAAGATTCTGTTTTTGTAAAACGTGCAAAAATAATTCTTTGTTTAGAAAATAGTAGTTTTTAAAGTGCGACGTCTTTGTTGCAATTATATTTAAACTGAAATAAAAATTTAAATTTTAACCTTTTCGCTGGATAATTGAACGAAAAGATTAAACGAATAATAGTTTACGAAAATAAAAATCTTCAACTTTCCGTCGATTTGTAGATTTTATTGTGATATCGTACCTTCTCATCATGATATATCATTGTGAAAGTTGCGATCGTCAAAATTGTTTTTAAAACGAGCAAAAATTATTTGTTTTGAAAATAGTAGTTTTTAAAGTGCGGCATCATTGTTGCAGTCATATTTAAACTGAAATAAAAATTTAAATTTAAACCTAGTGCTTAATAATTAAACGAAAACATTAAGTGAATAATAGTTTAAGAAAAAAAAAACTTTAAACTTTAAGTCAATCTGTTCATTTTATATCTTTAACATTGTGATATCGTACCATCACATCATATGGCATAGATCATCGTGAAAATTGCGATCGCTATCAAATTGAAAACGTAAAAAATATTGAGAATGGTAGTCAAAAATTTGATTTTCCAACGTTTATGATTGGTGATCGAATAATGCGCAATCATGAGTTTTATTTTCATAATGTGAACTACCTCAATTGCGATCGTATTTGAAGTAAAAATTAAGTTTAATTTAGAATAAATAAATTATAAATTTTCACAGAAAATACAAAAATTATGCACGTTTTAAGTTGTAAACATCCAAGGAGAAAAGTATTTTTAATGTTCTGCAACAAGACTTTTGTCAATTACTGATGTCATGCGAGTTATATTAATGAATAAATGAGAACTATATTACTTGTTGAAAAACTTCATTCGCTTCAAAAATATACAAACTGGTCGATACGAATCCGCATCTGGCTTGCACCGACCACAGTGCTGACGTGAAATATCCTCAGTGGTAGACGGATCATGGGTTAGAGTCCCCTTGCCGTCAGGTTAATCGTGGGAGGTTCCCATGGTCTTTCTCTGCATGTAACGCAAATGAGGGTTAGTTTCACAAATGAAATTTGAAAATAAAATTTTTTCCATTACCTTGGCGATTTTTTGCCATGTATTCAGAGATGCCAACTGCTCCGGACACGCCAAAATAATTAATAAAACGATAAATAACTACGAAGTGAATTTTGAAAATATTTGACTATTTTTGCCTGCTTTTAATAAGGTATAGCATAACATAAATACTATAAAGTGGTGAATCATATAACCCTATGAATTGTTTAGAAATAGTGGTGTATAAAAATCTACTAAATTGAATTTATTAAACCAAGAATCGCAATTAATAAACTACCACTTAAAAATATTTGTTCGCTGTCTGGAACAAGTTGGCATCTCTGTGTGTGTAAGTAAAACTATTTTTGTGTGTTTTATATTGCATTAATTTCTTCAAACCATTTTAGTAACGAATCTTGGCTTTGCCGGTCACCGGTGACCCCTGTGGTGCTAGGAACAAACTCAGTGCTGGTCACCGTTGACCCCCATGGCATTCAACGTGTTACGGAAATATTTTCATTCTTTGTCAGAAACTAGTTATTTTATCACGATCATCTAAAGTCTTTGAAAATTATTTTG
>NC_092204.1:7700526-7704218 GCF_043381705.1 Parasteatoda tepidariorum
TAACTTTTGTTAAGGGTATCTTTATTTTTATAAAACATTTCACTTCAACTTTTAATTTTCATAGTAATGAAGAAAAATTCCATTTTTTATTGGTCATTTTCAATATTCACCAATTAATTTAATATTTTTTGCTAAGAAGTAAAATCATTAGCTTAAGTATATTGTTATCTAAAAGAGATACAAGATATCGCAAAATTTTGTATTAGAGACGTGCCAGGTGAAGGTTTAATTGGATTTCGGGGTACATGGCCTAACAGCTAGTACTCTGATCTTCGATTTGTAAAAAACAACATGGTTCTAGTGCTGTTGATTTTGGGATTCTTGTTATCTCCATACCTGAATGAACATAAAAATAATAGTTACGAGAAAAAGTTTTGAAATTTATTCTAAATTAGATTTTAAGGCATATATTAACAGTTTTATTCGTATTTTTTTCTCCTTTTTTTTTATAAAATGAATTATCTTTTTTAATTGGAAGATTTCAATTAAAAACTTAAAACATTAAATTTTTTATTTTTTCTGCTGCATTAGAACCTTTAAATGAACACCTGGCTAGTGCATTCCTGAAATCACGCAAAAGTTGGGTATGTCGAAAATAGCATTTTGGAATGAAGATGTAGAAAGTGGGTGCTTGAAGAATTGCAAAGTCTTTCCCGAGCGAAATTCCAACTACGATATTTTCGAAATGGTCACCATCAGCTGTAACCATATCTCGTTATTAAAGGATAATTTTTTTACACACTAAAACAACAGATATATGATGGAAAGGACATAAAACGTCATCCGTCAACAATTCTTTTTAAATCCTAAACCTAAGTCTTGTCTGATTTAGGTTTTGTAAAGTGGGAACACTTCGATGAAAAATTTTGGATTAGTCAAATAGAAAGAAAAAAAAAACTTTTGAATCAAGTTTCAGTCAGTTAAGTCACTTTGTAATTTAGCCCACTCTGAATCTACTCGCAGTTCAGAAACTACATTTTTTTTTATAGACTGAATCTATTTATAAAATAAATGACATAATACCGTAAACATGTATAGGTTTCCGATATTTCATAACATCGATAATCTTTCATGTCGAGAAGTTAAACGCAAAACTAATACGCTCTTGAGAGTTTATGTCAGGTACAAGTATGTTTAGTAGAGCCCTGAATTTATAAACAAATTCCATGAGCATCATTTCTGCATCACCAAGTCTTGTAAGACTCTGATAATATGAAACTTAATTCTGCAACTAATGTTTCATACATTAAAAGAAATTAATATTTCAGTAACACTTTCAGAATCAGAAATAAAAACAGAAGATTCTTTAATAAGCTGGGAAATAATTTTCTTCCAAATGTAAGGTTTTGTTTTCTGAAGATTATTTGTAATGAATTTGGTTGCAATTTAAATTCGAAGCTTAATTTTTTCTAAGCTTCTGAATCAGTCCGATAATGTGTTTTTTTTCCAATTAAGGCGTTTCAACTTTAGCATTAAAAAAAAACTGAGTATTTCCGCTGAAAAAATAACCACAAAACATGGTGAGAATATCACCGGGATTTTTTTACATTCATTTTAATCAAACACTCATGTCACGGGAAGTTTCAACTGAGATAAGAGTACAAAGAGTTATAGATTTAATGAAAATTGTTAGTGAATTGTACGTACATTTACTTTCCTTTGACGGAAAGCCACGAAAAATTTTCACGGATAACATTATTTCACCCAAAAAACATTTATTCACAAGATATTCTTTCTTAGTATTAGTTAAGAAAATCAAGTTTACGAACGCACCAGAAATTCGATGTAAATAACTAGATACATAAAAACGAAACAAACAGAAAGTTTTATCGCTTCTCCTATTTATTTTAGATTTTACAATTAGTTCATTTGCTTCAAATTAAACTGATTTGAGAAAAAGATCTTAAACAAAAAGATAACTAAACATTTTATTTAATTTCTCAACATATTCTCTTGCTCCAATGTGTTGTGTTCATAAACATTAAAAATATTCTATTACAAAATATATCTATATATTTTTAGCTTAAATTGCTTAGGAATTATTACTTTACGGAAAAAAAGATGCAAATCAAACAGTTTCAGTTTAACATCCTAAAAAGTTTAATTGACTCGTTTTTAAAGTTCTGTTATTTATTTTGAAATGTAGTATTTTGTGTGACGCTCAGATATAAAATTATTTAACCATAAAGATAATTTCTTCTTCGAGAAATCTTTTACTTCTAGAAATCTTTTATGTCTTTTTACTATCTATTTTAACAAGATCTTCATAGTTATTCATTTTATTCTTATTTTGGAAATGTTTTTAAGTTTTAAATCGGATGCTGGTGACCTCAATTCCTAAGCTTCCTCTTTTTCATAATAATTTTACAGCGGTATTGAAGAGATATTAAAGATTCTAGTTTTGTATTTTTTTGTAAAACGTGCAAAAATAATTCTTTGTTTAAAAAATAGTAGTTCTTAAAGTGCGACATCTTTGTTGCAATTATATTTAAACTGAAATAAAAATTTTAATTTAAACCTTTTCGCTTGATAATTGAACGAAAAGATTAAACGAATAATAGTTTACGAAAATAAAAATCTTCAACTTTCAGTCGATTTGTAGATTTTATTGTGATATCGTTCCTTCTCATCATGATATATCATTGTGAAAGTTGCGATCGTCAAAATTTTTTTTAAAACGAGCAAAAATTATTTGTTCTTTTGAAAATAGTAGTTTTTAAAGTGCGGCATCATTGTTGCTGTCATATTTAAACTGAAATAAAAATTTAAATTTAAACCTAGTGCTTAATAATTAAACGAAAACATTAAATGAATAATAGTTTAAGAAAAAAAAACTTTAAACTTTAAGTCGATCAGTTGATTTTATATCTTTAACATTGTGATATCGTACCTTCACATCATGACAAAGATCATAGTGACAGTTGCGATCTTCAAAAAGTTTTTGTAAAACGAGCAAAAATTATTCTTTGTTCAAAAAATTTGTAGTTTTAAAGTACGGCATCAATGTTGCAATTATAATTAAACCGAAATAAAAATTTAAATTTAAACTTAGTGCTTGATAATTAAACGAAAAGATTAAATGAATAATGAATAATGTTTACGAAAAAAAATCTTTAAGTCAATCTGTTCATTTTATATCTTTAACATTGTGATATCGTACCCTCACATTTTATGGCATAGATCAGGGATGGCGAACCAATGGCACGCGGCACAATATTTTGGGCTCTCCACCGATCACAATTATTATTAAACTATGAAGCATATGTAACAATTGAATTAAAATTCACAGAAAATAAGCAAAATAATAAACAATATGAATAAAAAAATTAAAAATTAATGCTAAAAAAACAATAACCATAAAAAACAAGCTAACAATAAATAACTAGCAAAAAAAATTAACAGTCCTGCTTAAACGAACATCTTACAACCTAATATACGTTATTGGTCATCTAAGCTGCAACTACAGAAGTCACACTAATGTTACTTGAAAGTTGAATTACGCGTATAACTGACATATTGCAAAATGTATTTTTTCTCACTGTAAATAAAGAGTTTTGAGTTGATAGTATTTAGTATTATTATTTTCCCAATAATCACGAAGTCAAAATTATTTGACAGCACGTCTATGACCTCATTAAACAATTTTTTAGAGAAAATGGCACGTTGGTGTATAAAGGTTCGCCACCCCTGCC